>NC_134555.1:21258912-21393912 GCF_025594145.1 Primulina tabacum | reverse complement strand
TTTAAATAGGTAGAACGGCGTGGCTGCTCCGTTGAGCCACGCCAGGGAATCGAGAGCTCCAAGTGAGCCATTTTTGGTAAGGAATCCTTCCGTATGTGTCTGACTAGCGTTTACCCGTTCGGAAATTTCGCGGAATTCAGGTTAAGGGAAGTCGCAAAAGTGGGTGAGAGAAATGACGATTTCCTCGGGCCAATGATTGTTTTCCTACGAGTTTTCATGCACAAACAAGGCGCTTGTGGTGTTGGAACATGAAACAAGGTTAATCAAGCCCTGAGTACGTGCAGCAAGTGGCCGACACGGGTTAGAAATACTACGATTCTCCCGAATCTGACGAGACAATGTTGTTTTTCGTCGAGTTTTCATATGTTAATAATGTGTATGTCTATGGTATTGGATAACCCATTTGTGGCGTTGGAATTGAATTGAGTTGTGTGCAAGAGCAGGGGTGGTTTTCTGGGATGGCATCAATGGCTACAACCGGTGAAACCTATTTGTGTGGAAAACTTACAACGGAAGAGCGCTAAATGGCAGATAGACTTCCCCACTCGCGAGGGAGATGTGGGTGGATCGAGCACAGCTGGATCCCGTAGCCGGCCACCACAACCCCGCAGGCGAACCCAAAATGACAAAATAGATGAAGCCCTCTCCTTCATGGCGAATCAGGATCAGGTCAACTTGAACGTCAATGCCCATCTTGCGTACCTTGAATCCATGATGCGCACTGTGCTCATGCAAGGGGTGCTGACCCAGGGAACATACCACCACCCCCGCCATTCAATCTAACTTGTCAACAGGTCAAGACTAAACATCAAAGACCAGTAGGACTCTTGAAACCACTACCCATTCCTGAGTGGAAATGGGAACATATTATAATGGATTTCATTCTTGGCAATTCTTGGTTTGCCAATAATACAAAGATGATTCAATGCTATATGGGTTGTGGTGGATCGACATACGAAATCAGCTCACTTTCTTCCGGTGAAAACCACATACACGATGAATCAATATGCTGAATAATACATCAAAGAGATAGTGAGGCTTCATGGCATCCCAGTGTCCATTGTATCTGATAGAGATCCCAAATTTACGTCTGAATTTTTGAAGAGTTTACATCATGCTATGGGAACTCGATTGTCATTTAGTACGGCGTTCCATCCTCAAACTGATGGACAATCAGAACGAGTGAATCAGATATTGGAAGATATGTTGAGGGCCTGTACAATTGATTTTCCAGGCAGTTGGGACAGTAAACTACTGTTGACTGAGTTTACATATAACAATAGCTATCAGTCAAGCATTGGAATGGCACCATATACTGCATTATATGGTAGAAAATGTTGCTCTCCGGTACATTGGGATGAATTAGGAGAAAGAAAATTATTAGGTCCTGAATTGGTACAACAGACAGCTGAATTGGTAACTAAGATCAGGGAAAGAATGCACACTGCCCAAAGCCGACAGAAAAGCTATGCTGATGTGCTACGTCGTTGACTGAAATTTCAGGTCGGTGACCATGTATTTGTAAAGATATCACCATTGAAGGGCATTTTGCGATTTGGTAAGAATGGAAAATTGAGTCCAAGATCTATCGATCCATTTGAAATTTTGGAAAGAATAGGAGACAGGGCCTACCGAGTTGCTTTACAACCGAACTTATCAAATGTTCATAACGTTTTTCATGTTTCCTTGCTACAAAATTATTTGGCCAATCCTTCTCACGTTCTTCATTACGAGCCGTTGGAAGTTGCATTGAATCTCTCGTATGAAGAACGGCCGGTCCAAATCCTCGACAGGAAATCAAAAGTGTTACGAGGCAAGGAAATACCTTTAGTGAAACTATTATGGCACAATCATGCAATTGAAGAAGCAACTTGGGAGCGAGAAGACGAGATTCAACAGAGATATCCTGAACTATATAATACGTCAAATTTCGAGGACGAAATTCTTTGAAGGAGAGGAGAATTGTAATGCCCGGTTACTCGTACAAATGATAATAATGCGTTTATGTCATTTAAAATGTAGTGATTTAGCTAATTATGTTTTACATGTTGATTGATCTATCGATATTGAGATTGAATATGATTCCTAGATTTTCTATGGTGTATTGAGAATGAATATATGTTTAAATAGTGACAGTAAGATGTGTAGGTAGAAGTAGTGTAATGAAGGGGGTCGGAAATGAGATGAAAATATGACAGTTTTTACGGGTTTTAACATAATGATTATAATATTTATCCAAAGTATGTGAGGCCATAACCATTAGAAATCTAAGATGTAATGCTACAACTTTAATGTTTTGGGTTTTGTCAAAATCATTGTGGAAGACAAGCCAAAAGTGCCCCGAAGTGTGTCGTATATATCGTCATTCCTTCACTGACACATGTTGGGAGAATAAGCATAAAATTTTACTCAGACCTCCAAATGACATGAAACTAGTTGGAGATGCAAGCCAAGACATAGGGCTACAACTTTTAGGTTTACCATTTTTTCAGATTATGGAAGGAAGAAACGGTTTTGGAGCGATTTTTGATGAAATATTGTGCAGAGCCGAAAGCTGCTCGCCCGGGCCAAAGAAAATGTCCACCCGGGCGGACCTGCACAAAAAATTTGCCGAGAGTTCCTCGCCCGGGTGGTAAAAGACATCCGTCGGGCGCCGTCTCATGTATAAAAGATAAGTTTTGACTTTTCCAAGCAAATCCCACCATTCTTACCTTCTCTAACAGCCAAAGCACGAAGGAAAACAAGGATTCTTCCTCCCAAAAGCCCCCTTCTTCATTTCTTTCATCACTTTGAAGTTAGAATTAAGTTTCCATCACAAGAACTTCCTAAGGGTGTAAGTTTTCATCTCTTTTGATTGTTATACAAGTAGAGGAAAATAAATGAGTGTTTTTCACCTAGTATATACATAGTGATTGGTTTATTGATGTATTTGACAGTATATGAATGAGAAACATCGTCTCAAACCAGTATTAGAACACCTGGACTATAAGTTGGCATGTTCTTGAAGTAATATATGAGTAATATTATGAATTTCAAATGATTCCCATTGATTATTGCTATATTTACATTGTTAGTATCTTTATTGATGAAAGCATAGCACCATATTCCATTGTTATGTATAAATATGAAATAAACTCATGAATATTGATGATGGGTGCTATGTTATGAACATGAAAGGAAAAAGACTGATTTTTACATGATATAGAACTTGTTGGCATCATGGGTGGTTTTAAGTCAACCATACCTATTGGCCAATATATGTTCATGGGGCGTGGGGTTGCCAAAGATGCTCCCTGACATCCAACACAGTAATAGCTATATAATAAAGAAATCACGGTAGTAAAGGTCAACTAATGAGGCTCAAGTACAAAAATGAACATGAATATATGCTATAGTATGACATGGTTTAAAGATTCATTGTTGATCACGACTTGATATGTATGTTCCTTCTACGCATATTTATACGTATAAATGCCAACTTATTGAGTTTTATAAACTCACGTAGCTCATGTATTACAAGATCAGGTAATGAAGATATATAGGATGTCGGTTTGCCAATGGATGCTTGTGACGTGCCTCACCTCGACAAGAACCGGGACGTCGTATCGTATAGCTTCCGCATATGTATTATAATGAATTTAATGTCAGGGTTTGAAACAAGTTTTACAAGGTGTATGCCTATGTGTATAATGATACAGAATATGTTGTATATAAGGATAAGACTATATGTACATATTGTTATTGTTGCTTGAGTGTTGGTGTATTCAAAATATAGGGACATCATGCCAAAATTTTTATAAACCGTCATATTAATGCCCTTGTTTAAATTGCTTCATAATATAGATATATCATTAAAATCTTATTTTGATTATGGTAAATATGTGAAGTATAGAGTAAGGGTGTGACACTTATGGTGAATCGTTCCTAAGAGAAATGAGGGGTGACATAAGAGTTATTCAATCACCGAACATCCAAAAAGTAATACGTGCATTTTACTTCTTGTTACATCAGTTTGTTAGCCCAAATTTTTCCTATTTTAATTATCTACTGTGTTCAAACCATTTCATTAAACCTTTTTTTGCACAATACCCAATTGTTGGTTTATTGTTATCCAATATACGAGAAATACAACTTCATGTTGCTAACCAAACGAGTTAATTTGTAAAATTGTTAAGGTTATTCATTCACCCCGACTCTAAACCGATCTCTCAGTCCTCACAAATGCTATTAGAGCGAGGAAAATTCTTGTCTCTGAACACTAATACATAAATGGTCTCCTTCAGTAAAATTATGAAGTTTTTGAAGAAAGATTTCGATGATTGAAAGATTATGATTTATGCTCACTTAGCAGCACAAGGCGATGACATATGGTACGTCATTACGGATGGATCAATGAATATCATGTAAGAAAATACAATTGTTGCAATTTCATATCGTGCTCCACAAATGATTGAGAAATCCGGTATGGAATTGACTAGTGTAGAGAAGAAAAAGAAAATTTGGATAATGTTGCCAAAGATATTCTGTACAAAACACTGAATAAGAATACATTAAGCAAAATCAAGTTGTGTTTCACTGCCAAAGATATATGAGAGGAACCGATCAAATTATGCAAGGGCGATGATCAAACGAAGGAAAATAAAATGTAGAATTTTTACAACATTAAAATTAAGGCAGGTGAGTATGTGTGAGACTTGATGAGAGAGTTAACATCATAATCAAATTGGCTTATCTAGGAAGAGTATGGAAATCATGAGATAGCCTTGAAAATAATGAGTACTCCACTGAGAGATGTCAAAACAATGAAAATGCAATAATCCAAAGATTACAAACTTGAATTACATGTTTTGTTTGCAGATCTTAAGCCTATGATTTTCAGTTGGAATAAAGGACCACTATGACAATTGAAACATCAATTTCCAAAAAATAATCTGCAAAACAAATGAGTAATGATGCTTTGTATTTATTCATGAAGAAGTTTGACAAGCTTATGAAGAAGAACCAAGGCAATTTTTAAAGCCTCAACAGAAAAAACTACCACAAGAAGGAATCTGATCCACTGATGAAGAAAATGTGTGCTTTGACTATGGAAGAACTGACCAATTAATAACCAATTCTCATAAATCAAATAAAGATGACAAGATGTCAATTAGTAAGGATGGAAGATCCCAAAACAAAAAGAAGAAATTCAAAGATGCAAAAAATCACTAGGAAGAAAAAGGATTAGAAAGTGTTCGTGGCTTAGGATAGTAAGGCCAAGTGGACAGATTCTGACTCTGATTGATCTAAGTGAGAGTATTCTAGTAGCAACAATGATGAAGAATAGGTGCAGTGCCTCATGGCAGATGCCAAGCAGTAATCCTCCAGTGAAGAGGCTAAGTAGTCAAGCCTGCCTAAAAAAATACTGAGCCTAACTGAGAACAGTCATGAGAAATATTAAGTCTTAAGGTAGAGATTGCAAGGCTTAAGATAGATAAAGAGCAAGTTCAAGTTGAGTATCATCAGTTGATTTACGAGATTCAGAAATTATCCGAGTTGATCAAACTTTGGAACATGTCGTTAGTTAGTCTCAAGAAATTGTAAGAGCTACCGAAGTCATCAGGAGACATAATAGGTCTCAAATTCAATAGCAATGAAAGCAATTCTGAGACTAATACTCAATCACAAATAAACAAGTGAAAAAGAAATACATTTACTTTTTGAAGTCCATTGCAATATATGAACATCTGAAGCCGAAATCTAAAATTGAAAAGCCTATTGAACAGATGAGCTTTTGTTAAAAAAAATTTGTCATATGATATAAACCAGAGAGTTCTCATGCCAAGACTGATTGGTATGGTCAAAGATTCAGTTAGTTAAAACACAACTCTATGAAAGGTAAACCCCACCTATACCATAACAATAAGCATGTTCAAAAGAGATGTAGGTAGACCAATAATGACAGGAAGGCAATGCAAAATTTTGTTTCAAGCAGTCACAAAGCATCAGGCACACATGTTTCTGCCAGTTAGGTTGATCCAAGTGTGGGTTCCCAAAGGACTAATTCTGTTTGGATCCAAATAGGATTGGGTGCTATTTGATCTTATCAGTGTTTATAGGTAAATAAGGAAGAAGGGATAAAAAAACTTACTACGGTACTTGGAAAGTGGCTGTTCGAGACACATGATTGATCAAGCCCAACTGTTAACTAATTTATCAAATGTGAAGTTCCCAATACTACTTTTAGTTATAACACAAAGGATTAGACCGTGTGTAACAGCAATATTACTCATGGAAATATTGTGATTAATGATGTGCTGCTTGTTGAGAATTTGTGCTATAAATTAATCAATATTAGTTATCTTTGTGTTAGTGGTTATTTAGTTGAATTTCAAAACAACAAATGCTTGATTAAGGATGCCAATGGTTGAACCTTAATGACGAGTATTAGAAATGGTAACACATATATAATTGATTGGAATAGTAATTATCTAGCCTCTCCGACTTGTTTTGTCGTAGTTAATCATTATAAACAATAGTTACGACATAATAGTTTGAATCATCTTAATTTCATATCAATTTATAACTTGCGTAAATTGAATCTAGTTGATGGATTTCCTAGAATAATTTGTTAAGAATCACGTATGTTCTGCATGTTAGTTAGGTGAACAGATCAAATCTTGTTTTAAATATAAAGATAGTAAAATGACATCTACATTCATAGAACATATGTACATGGATTTTCTTGAACCTATACCTATAATGAGCCTATGTAGAATAAAATATACTCTTGTTATAGTTGATGTTATTTCTAGATTTTCATGAGTTATATTTTTAAGTGGTAAAAATCATACATATGCCAAAATAATTAAATTTCTTAGACATAATGAAAATTTAGTCTCAGTAATCAAGATTAGAATTCATCGTGACACTGAATTCACTAACAAACTTCAGATACATATTTATGAGAACATGGAATTCAACATGAGTATTCTGTTGCTAGAAAAAATCAGAAAATTAAAATTGAGAAGCTAAGACAATTATAGCTGATTTTGGTAATTCCCGGAGGTTTTGGGCAAAACTAATAAACCCCGCAAGTTATACACATAATAGAACATTGGTTAACAAGAAGATTGGTAAAGCTCCATATGAAATATGAAATGAGAGTAAGTCTATTTTCTCTTATTTTCACATCTTTGGATGTATATTTTATATTCATAATAATGAAAAAAAAAATTTGTGTGCATTTTATGCTAATTCTGATGCTGGTATTTTTTTTAATTATGTCGTTTGTAAGGCTTATAGTGTAACGTACCGTACTTTTAACAACTTAAAATTTGCGGAAAAATTAAAAATTTTCTTTAAAATAAATCGTGACCCTTCAAAATTCGAGAAAACAACTGTTCACCTCAACATGGTTGCAACCAAAGATCTCAAAATAAAGTTTTCCAAAAGTACTTGTTTAAAATCTCATAATCAGTAACTTAAATCAGAGTATTTTGAACATTTCATAAACTCTTAAAAAAAAACTGGGCGGTCCTCGGGTCTAGCCTCCTGCTCAGTCCAAGCCAGCTCCTTGGTCCCCACCTCTCATCTCCTCTAATGCATCCTCACCTGTATCGAACAATTCTAGTGAGTCTAAAAACTCAACACGTATAAACTGGAAGTAGCAAGTAATACGTAATAAAATCACATGCGACTTTAAAATAGATCATACATACTGGAACTTTAACATGCGTATAAAAGCTGGAACGTACATACATAACATAGACGTGCCATAACATGACACTTTTCTTAAACATGCTTGCATACTTGTCCATACATAAACTTCATCATTTTGCGTCGAGGCATGTTTCAAAGCAAGTGACCCATACATAAATACGCATGATCAGACTAAACCACAGTACTGGGCTGAGAGGGAAGATCCACTTCTACATACATGATATCCCCGTTCATGCTTTAACGGGTGGATTTGTCCCTGGTCATGCTTTACCGCTTTCCAATCCTGATCTAAATCCGTTAATGCTTTAACGGGGTGGAGAGGTCATCGGCCACGTTCACCGACATCTAAACCCATTCATAAATTGGTCACATGACATTTAGCATACCTCAAAAATAAAACATTTTCTCATTGCACGTCGAACATACTTACTTGGCGTTGAGGAATTCATTGGATCTCGCTTGGGCCACTGCTGCACATACTAATGTGAGTTCAAACCCTTATCGTTCATAACTTAGACGTAGGTACTCGTGCTCACAACCGAAGTAAATAAATAGTTTATGACTTCTAGATCACTTGGGACTTGACCTCGTTTAATCGTACTAAACCATGATAAAGAACCCCAAAACCAATCCTATGTTTTATATTCATAACCAGGTAGGCACTGGAATTTTGTATTTTTGAAGGAAAAAGGACACGGACTCCAGTGCCGGGGTCCGGGAAGGGGTCCGGGTACCCTCTGTATTTGGAAATTCACAAAAATTCACGAACTTAATCATTCACCCTTTCAATCCAAGCCTAAGGTGTGGGGACCCGGACGCTAATCATGTTCTTAATCATCATTGGGACTAATTAATCAATTATAATAAACAGGGTCTAAATTTTTTTTTTCTTTTAAAATGCGAATGTAATGGGATTCAATCTAATATACATATCAGTATTAAAGTACAAGTCATGTACTAAATATACAATCATTCAAACAAGGGTTTAATAATTAGGTATCAAGTGTCTGAACCCTATCTATAATAATGTCAAGTCTGTGGTCTCCACTCTAATCACGATCTATCTTCATTTCCTCGACCCTGAACCTGTTCCCACCTGTTGTCATGCACACATACAAACACGACAACAGTCGGATAACTCCGGTGACAATATAATCCCAGTATAAATCAACGAACATGCAATCATATGATAAACATAAAAGCATGGACAGATAATAGCAATATATATCAAAATCTGAAACATAATCAATATAAAACTGTCGACAATGCTCGTGACTCCACGACTCAGACTAGACTCAATCCTAGTATAGGGATCCCGATTTCCAGACGTTGGCATTCCTATATCGAACAACAGTAATACAAGAAACTCCGATTCTATCCACTTCGATATAACCAATCATCCAGTGTCTTGATCTATCCGTCACAGACTGTGGCACTATCACCGATACACTATCTTGTGACAGTCATGCAATGTGCCTGTGGCGATTCCACCACTATCAGGCACTTCTGTCACAAGATCACTCGACTAATACCTTCTTTCTATACATCCATAGAACAAGCATATCAAGTCAAAGCAATGAACATAATAATAAGAAGTATGTGATTTAGGGAAACTTAAGTATATCCTACTTGAGTTCGATCTCCAAGTACCACATTGACTTATACCTTTCGTTTGAAGTCTCGGTCTAAAGCAATATCAGTTCTGAACTCAAGACTGTCTCTGTAAATCTGAAACGACATATCGGGAATCATAATATCAATATTCCATTCTCAATCCAACACTGAATCTGATTAATCTGGATTTAATTCAAATCACAGCTTAATGGCACAATCTCAGTATCCCCGTCAATACCAGATCAACAGACATCAATTACAAATCATAACTTATACCCGATACAATCTGTAATTCATTCATAATCCAAATCTGTCCGATTTCAAGTCAATATAATCAGAAAATCATAACAATTCATAATCAGTCTGTTTTTCAATTTGACTTCGATTCTACGATGTCTAACATATCCAGAACACCATATAATGATCAAATAATAATTTTTCTAATATCATAATTTCAAATTATAACAGAACTCAATAAAACTTACGTCCAGTTGTAACTGTTGACAAGAGGAGTACAGAAATGTATTCGGATTGAAAATCGGATAACCGAATCTCGTAAAATCACCAATCTATTGTACGAAGGATTTTGACAAATCTCTGTAGCTTTTCCTCGGTTCTTACTGATATACAATGAAGGAAATGAATCTTATATATCTCCAGGCAAACATGGGAAAGACAAGTGTCATATTCAATTCCCATAATTGCACTTTAGCCCCTGAAGTCTTAACTATTTGCAATTTGGTCCTCAATAACTCTTTTTAATTCCATTTCAATCCTAATTAATTACAAAAACCATGGAATCTAATTAAACATTCCAAAATTCATAAATTAAATAATCTCGGATTAAAATGGTAATATCTCGGGCCTTACAATTCTCTCCCTCTGAGACATGATTTCTTCCTCGAAATCGTAGGCAATCAAATCATATCAGATAAGAAGATATAACAGAAGCTAAAATACAATACTCACATCAGTGAAATAACTCTCGGAATTTCCTGTCTCATATCTGATTCAGTCTCCCAAGTAGCTTCTTCAGTTCCATGGCGAGTCCATTGCACTTTCACAAGAGGAATAGTCTTCGTTCTAAGTCGCTTTTGCTTACGATCGATAATCTGGATCAATTTTTCGACATAACTTAGACTTTCATCAAGCTCGGCCTCGTCTGGATGAATAATGTGAGAATCATCAGGGAGATACTTCCGCAACATAGATACATGGAAGACATCATGTATCCCAGATAATGAAGGCGGTAATGCGAGTCGATAGGCACGATCTCCTATCTTCTCAAGAATCTCATACGGACCAACGTATCGTGGAGACAACTTCCCTTTCTTGCGAAATCTCACAACTCCTCTGAAAGGTGAAATCTTCAAAAATACTCTGTCTCCTGCCACAAAAACCAACGGTCTGCGTCGAATGTTGGCATATTTGGCTTGTCTGTCCTGTGCTGCCTTCATTCTTTTCTGAATCAGTTTCACTTTCTCTGTCATATCTCTGATCATATCAAGTCCAATCTCAGGAACTTCAGAGATATCATCCCAATAAAGAGGGGATCGACACTTCTTTCCGTACAACGCTTCGAAAGGAGCCATCTCAATACTCGTCTGATAGCTGTTGTTGTACGAAAATTCACAAAGTGGCAATGCATCTTGCCATCCAGTGCTAAAATCAAGCACTACAGCTCTCAGCATATCCTCCAATGTCTGGATCGTCCGCTCTGACTGTCCGTCAGTTTGTGGATGATATGCGGTACTCAGATGCAACTTCGTACCTAGAGCCTGCTGTAAACTCTGCCAGAAGTGCGAAGTGAACCGAGGATCATGGTCTGATACAATCGACTTCGGCACTCCGTGCAATCTGACCACCTCTCTAACATAAATCTCAGCCATCTGGTCATACCTGTATGTCATCTGGTACGGAATAAAACATGCTGATTTGGTTAATCTATCAATCACGACCCAAATCGCATCACCACCTCGGGAGGATCTCGGTAACTGCGTCACAAAATCCATGAAAATGTGATCTTATTTCCATTCAGGAATCGAAAAACTGTGCAGTAGAACTCCTGGTTTCTTTCTTTCAGCCTTTACCTGTTGGCAATTCAGACATTTTGACACAAATTCTGTGACATTAGATTTCATTTGCTTCCACCAAAACTGTGTCTTCAAGTCATTATACATCTTTCTGCCACCAGGGTGGATACTGAATCGACTGCTGTGCGCTTCAGTCAATATCTGCTGTTTCAACTCTGAAACATTCGGCACAACAAGACGATTATTCACATACAGTACATCCTCACGTACCTGAAACTCTGATTGATGACCTGATCTGACCATCTCAATCGATTTTTGAACTTTCTGATCAATTTTCTGAGCCGCTTTAATCTTCAAAATCAGCTCTGGTTCAGGTTGTATAGCATACAATCTCAACGGTCTACAATCTGCCTCAAATACCAATCCAGACAAACAGCAGTCTTCAATCAAATTCGAAACACCTATTTTCGATAAGGATAAAGCACATACCTTTCGACTCAATGCATCAGCTGTTGCATTGGACTTCCCCGGATAGTATTTGATTTCACAATCAAAGTCTTTCAGTAAATCCAGCCATCTTTGTTGTCTCATATTCAGTTCTGATTGTGAAAACAGATATTTCAGACTTTTGTGATCAGAATAAATTTCAAATTTCTCACCGTAGAGGTAGTGTCGCCATATCATCAAAGCAAATACAATGGCTGCCAATTCAAGATCATGAATTGGGTAGCGAGTCTCGTGTGGCTTTAGTTGTCTCGAGGCATAAGCAATCACATGCCCTTGCTGCATCAACACACAACCCAAACCTCTGTGAGAAGCGTCACAATAAACAACAAATCCACCAGTACCTGAGGGAATAGTCAATATCGGTGCACTGGTCAATCTTTTCTTCAATTCCAGAAAACTGGATTCACAGTCTTCTGACCACACAAACGGAGCATTCTTCTGAGTTAACTGAGTAATCGGTTTGGCAATGCTCGAGAAATCTTTAATAAACCGACGGTAATATCCTGCCAAACCCATAAAACTGCGAATCTCTGGCACTGATGTTGGTCTCGGCCAAGAAATCACAGCCTCAACCCTGCTGGGATCAACTGATATAATATCTCCGGATATGATATGACCCAGAAATACTACCTGTCTCAACCAGAACTCACATTTTGACAGTTTAGCCTACAATTTCTCAGTTCTCAGAATTTTCAACACAAGTTCTCAAATGTTCTGCATGCTCAATCATATTTTTTCGAATAAATCAAAATATCATCAATGAAAATAATCACGAAATCATCGAGATATTTTTGAAATACACGGTTCATCAGACCCATAAACACAGCTGGCGCGTTGGTCAAACCGAACGGCATGAAAATAAACTCATAGTGTTCATACCTGGTTCTGAACGCTAGTCTTCGAGATATCAGAATCCCTGACTCTCGGCTGATGATATCCAGATCTCATATCGATCTTTGAATAAATAGAAGAACCCTGCAACTGGTCAAACAAATCATCTATACGGGGCAATGGATATTTATTCTTTACCGTTGCTTTGCTCAGTTTCCGGTAATCAATGCAGAGTCTCATTGAACCGTCGTTCTTCCTCACAAACAACACGGGAGAACCCCAAGGAGATAAACTCGGTCGGATGTATCCCTTGGCCAATAAATCCGCCAACTAATCCTTCAACTCTTTCAGTTCAATTGGTGCCATTCTGTACGGAGCTCTAGAAATCGGAACTGTACCTGGCATCAACTCAATGCTGAAGTCTATCTCTCGAATCGGAGGACAATCCAGGAATCTCGTCTGGGAAGACATCAGCAAACTCACACACCACTGGAAAGTCTGCCAATGATGGACTCGACTTCAGTAAATCAACTGAATATACAAGGAATCCTTCCGCTCCATTTCTGCAATAATCGAGTCATAGATAATACGGATATCAAAGGAATTCTGGCTTGAGAACCCTTACCGTAAAATTTCCAATCCTCAGTCATCTCAGGTCTGAATCTCACAATCTTGTGGAAACAATCAACTGTAGCTGTGTACTTGGTCAACATATCAATTTCGATAATACAGTCAAAATCAGACAACCCAAGCACAATACAGTCTAACTCAATCTCATGCCCATCATATCGTAGTATACAAGATCTAACAAAAGTCACTGATACAAGACCTTTTCCCAAAGGAGAAGAAACAGATACTACAGTAGATAGGGACTCAACAGGTAATGCATGCATCAATGCAAATATCTCAGAAATAAATGTATGTGATGCACCAGTATCAATCAATACATAAGCAGGGTAACCAGAAATAGAACAGTTACCTGCAACGACATCATCAGGTGCATCCTGTGCCTGCTCCTCAGTCAAAGCAAAAAAAACTCTGGCCTGCTGTCTCGGAGGCTGGCTCACTGTCTGGCTTCTTCCTGGCCTCTGCTGTGACTGGGTAGACGGTGCTGGCTGGAAAAAATGGACAGCAGATGGTCGTCTTCCGGTCTGAGCCACTGATCCAGATGACTCTGCTGCCTGGGATCCCTGTGCACCTCTCTGGGGACATACTCGGGCAAAATGTCCCTGCTGTCGACATATACGACAAGAGCCAAACACTCCTCGGCACTGCTCTGTGGAATGCTTCCCTCCACAAGTGCTGCAATATGGTCCTGTATAACTTTGGCTCTGACCAGTCTGTCTCGAGCCACTGGAATTGGAAGATTTGCTGCCAGACTTCTTAAACTGTCTTCCTCTGGCTTTCAAATAGTCCTTCTTTCCACCACCGCTGCTGCCACTCTCAAATCTGGGAGGGGGTTGCTGTGGTATCGGTGCTGGGGCAACATACGAAGCTCCTCTCTGCCTAATCAGGCCGGCTTCTGCTCCCTTTGCTCTGTTCAGGGCGTCAGCAAAGTTGTTTGGTCACCCGGTGTTCACCAAGGTAAATATTTCAGGATTCAGGCCATTGATTAACTGATCAGCCACCGCTTCTTCATTCTCAGCTACATGCGGAGCAAATCTCAGTAATGTAGAGAATTTGGACACATACTCCTCAATATTCAGCTGTCCCTGTCTCAAATTCGCAAACTCGGCCCCCTTGTCCTTTCTGTATGAAACTGGAAATAACCGCTGATAAAATTCGGTCTTAAACACATTCCAGGTAATAGTCGTACCTCTATGCTCCAATGCCTTCTTCGTTGTAATCCACCAGTTCTTTGCAACGTCATGCAACTGGTGCCCTATCAGTTTCACTCTTCGCTCATCTGTATAGTCCAATGAGTCAAACATCATCTCTATGTCATCTAGCCAACTCTCACAATCCACTGCAGTCTCAGTACCCTTCAAAGTCAGTGGATGGAATGATTGAAATCTCTTCAGAAGTGTTTCCATCGGAGTTGCTGTGACATCCATCGGAGGATTTGAAGTACTACCCTGTTCTGGTATTCTTTTGGAAGTCATATCTGATTATCAAAAGGATCAGTAATCCCAAACAATAATTCTGTTTCAGTCCTCCTCCGATCATCTTACTGCTAATTCAGAATCGGTGCTGATTCATACTCATTAATACACATTACCATATAAATTCAGATAAATCAAGTAACATGTATTAAAGCAGTAACGCATGCTAGCATATCAAAAGCAAGGAAAGATAACTCAATCTACCCCGCTCACTAGCTTCTATCTCAATCTGAAGGATCTATCTGCTCTGATACCACCTGTTGTGGGGACCCGGACGCTATTCATGTTCTTAATCATCATTGGGACTAATTAATCAATTATAATAAACAGGGTCTAAAATTTTTTTTTCTTTTAAAATGCGGAATGTAATGGGATTCAATCTAATATACATATCAGTATTAAAGTACAAGTCCTGTACTATATATACAATCATTCAAACTAGGATTTAATAATTAGGTATCAAGTGTCTGAACCCTATCTATAGCAATGTCAAGTCCGTGGTCTCCACTCTAATCACGATCTATCTTCATCTCCTCGACCCTGAACCTGTCCCACCTGTTGTCATGCACACATACAAACACGACAACAGCCGGATAACTCCGGTGACAATATAATCCCAGTATAAATCAACGAACATGCAATCATATGATAAACATAAAAGCATGGACAGATAACAGCAATATATATCAAAATCTGAAACATAATCAATATAAAACTGTCGACAATGCTCGTGACTCCACGACTCAGACAAGACTCAATCCTAGTCTTGGGATCCCGGTTTCCAGACGTTGGCATTCCTATATCGACCAACACTAATAGAAGAAACTCTGATTCTATCCACGTCGATATAACCAAACATCTAGTGTCTTGACCTATCCGTCACAGACTGTGGCACTATTTCCGATACACTATCTTGTCACATCGTGCAATGTGCCCGTGGCGATCCCACCACTATCAGGCACTTCTGTCACAAGATCACTAGACTAATACCTGCTTACTATACATCCATAGAACAAGCATATCAAGTCAAAGCAATAAACATAATAATAAGAAGTATGTGATTTAGGAAAACTTAAGTATATCCTACTTGAGTCGATCTCCAAGTACCACATTGACTTATACCTTTCGATTGAAGTCTCGGTCTGAAGCAATATCAGTTCTGAACTCAAGACTGTCTCTGTAAATCTGAAACGACATATCGGGAATCATAATATCGATATTCCATTCTCAATCCAACACTGAATCTGATTAATCTGGATTTAATTCAAATCACAGCTTAATGGCACAATCTCAGTATCCCCGTCAATACCAGATCAACAGACATCAATTACAAATCATAACTTATACCCGATACAATCTGTAATTCATTCATAATCCAAATCTGTCCGATTTAAAGTCAATATAATCAGAAAAACATAACAATTCCATAATCAGTCTGTTTTTCAAATTGACTTCGATTCTACGATGTCTAACATATCCAGAACACCATATAATGATCAAATAATAATTTCTCTAATATCATAATTTAAAATGATAATAGAACTCAATAAAACTTACGTCCAGTTGTAGCTGTTGACAAGAGGAGTACAGAAATGTATTCGGATTGAAAATCGGATAACCGAATCTCGTAAAATCACCAATCTATTGTACGAAGGATTTTGACAAATCTCTGTAGCTTTTCCTCGGTTCTTGCTGATATACAATGAAGGAAATGAATCTTATATATCTCCAGCAAACATGGCAAAGACAAGTGTCATATTCAATTCCCATAATTGCACTTTAGCCCCTGAAGTCTTAACTATTTGCAATTTGGTCCTCAATAACTTTTTAATTCCATTTCAATCCTAATTAATTACAAAAACCATGGAATCTAATTAAACATTCCAAAATTCATAAATTAAATAATCTCGGATTAAAATGGTAATATCTCGGGCCTTACATAAGGACCATGAACCAACACCTCGAGACTCATCCTAGGATGCTATTATATTGATTCAAACCCGTACAAACACCCCAAACGTCCCCAAGCATCGACAAGTAACTTCAATACAACAATAACCCGTAATTCGACATCGTTTCGCTTCCTTTGACTTCTAATACATCCCAAGCCAATCCCGACCCAAACGAAAATTAACACCTAAATACATCCCATAACATATCTAAATGCAGTAGCACAAGCTCGGCGATGCCCAACGAAGCCTGCAACAAATAACTTCAAAAACATGTCAAGAACACATTTTCATAAAAGTCGCAGTTTGAGCAGTCCCACGAAAACATTAATAACTCACTCATTTCTTATCCAAATAATTCGAATTTACTGTAAAATCCAAGGTATTGAAAAGTTCTACGTTTTATATGTTGAAAGTTATTCCAAATTCTCGATCGAAAAATCGCAGTTTTCAAAAAAGACAGCAAGTTCAAGTTTTAGATCTAAATATTTCTTCAAAACCGATTCAACACAATTTTCTACTCAAACTATGAACATCATACATGAATTTTACGCATAATAAACATCAAAATTAATACTATGACAAGTTCGACGCAGAAAAAACAGAATATACGTGCCTTTAAATCTTTAACGTTACTGAAACGACGACACCGAAGCGGGAAGGATGCGAGAGACGATCCGGGACGAACGTGGCACTATTTTCCTTGAAGAAAAGTGACGGAAACTTGCTGGATATTACAGAGGAAAGGGGCGGCTGCTGTTCTTGCTAAAGAACCCTAGGTTTCTCCTATAAAATCTGAAAAATAAAATGTGTAGGTGTGTGTTGTTTGTTTAACGTGTGAGTGTGTGTGTGTTAAGGTGTGTGTGCGTGAGTTAGGTGACTAATTTAGGGAAAATTATTTCTTAATTTCACAATTAAGAATTCTAATTAAGATATTACTGAAATATTAATCCACCTTTAATTTTGCTAACACACCCCAAATTAAAGTTAAAATTGCAAACTTGATGCACTTTAAAGGTTTTAAAATCCCTAACTCACTAAATAAATAAATTGGGATTTAAAATGCTAAACACTAAATAATTCATTTAAAATGTCCCTTTCTAACTTTAAATAAAATACCACATTTAAAAAATTACCAAAATCGTCACCGGTCTCCTTTCCTCGATCTCGCATCGAATAATCGCCTGAAACATGAAACTCGAGAAAACAATTAACGTGCATCACATAAACATTAAGATAATGCAATTTAATAAATTATGCATCACTAAAAAAAATTATTTTAAATTTAAATAAATGATTTAACAATTAAATAAATGCATGTATTTTACGTGTACTGATTTTTGTCTCTACATATAGTTTGTTTAATAATAAAACTTTGAATGTTGAAGAAGTTGTTCATGATGTATTTGATGAAACTGAACTGATTGATTATCAAAGTAACGTAGTTGATTTGAGCAATCAGATGAGAGATAATTATTTGGCAGATGATAATGAATATGAGATCAGTGAGAACAAGAGGATGCATCTGTCACTTGAACTGGAGACTTCAGATCAATCAGCTAGACGAAGAACTGAGAAACAAGATAACTACGCTGATGAATAGAATTATATAAACCAAGATGATATGAACCAAACTGATGAAAATCAAGCTAATGAGAACGAGCTGATGAGAACCAAGCTGATGGGAACCCGACTTAAGAGAATTAAAAGGATAATTCTCCAAACATTGATAACAGCAATCCTCTTGGACCATGCTATGATGGAGTAAGAATTATCTATCCTCGTTGGTGATCGATAACCCTTCAGCGCCTCTTAGAAACTAAACAACAAATTCTTAATGAATACTTACATGCTGCTTTTATTTCACGATTAGAATCTAAGAAGATAGATGAAGCTCTGTTAAATAGAAACTATCTTTGACAAATTGAATCAGTTTGACAGAAAAATATGGTACTTAGTTCCTAGGCACACCCATCAGTGAGTAATAGGATCTCAATGGGTTTATAGAAACAAATTGAATGAAAATGGAATTGTGATTATGAATAGAGCAAGATTAGTTGCACAAAGATTTAAGCAAGAAGAAGGAATAGACTTTGATAAAATCTGCACCAGTACCTAGGCTTGGGCAATTAGAATATTCCTCGCTTATGATTCTTACTAAAACTTCAAAGTGTTTCAGATGGATTTCAAGAGTGCATTTCTGAATAGACTACTACAAGAAAAAAGTATATGTGGAACAACCTCCAGGTTTTGTTAATCATACCTTGCCGAATCATGTATTTATTTAAGTAAAGCTCTGTATGGATTAAAACAAGTACCATGTGCCTGGTATGGCACTTTATCAAAATTCATGCTTAATCATGATTCATAACAAGTTCAATTGATAAAATCTTATTTACATTTGTTAAAAATGATCATACTTTATTAATTAAATTTTATATTGATGATATTACTTTTGGCATGAATAACCCAAAATTATGTGATAGTTTTGCAAAGCTGATGAAGAACATGTTTGAGATGAGCGTGATTAGTGAATTGACGTTCTTTCGGGACTTACAAGTGAAGCAAATAGAATCGATGATTTTTATCAACCAAGTCAAACATACTAAAGAGTTAGTGAAATTATTCGGAATGGAAACTTGCCTAGCTACAACAACCATCATGAGTTCATCAGTTAAGGTCAAGAAAGAGAAAGGGAGAATAGCAGTCAAGGTAACAATGTATCGAGGTTTAATTGGTTCATTATTATACTTAACTCATATCAGATCTGATATTATATTCGCAGTATGCATAAGTGCTCGTTTTCAGTTTAATCATAAGCAATTATATTTCTTAGCTGCTATAAGAATATTAAAATATCTGAAATGAACTCAAAATGTAGGACTCTGATATCTTGATAACTCGTATTTCAATTTAGTCGGATATTCAGATGTAAATTATGTAGATGCAAACTTTACAAAAAGAGCATGAGTGGACTTATCAGTTTTTGGAGATCAACTGATTTCATAGTTTATCAATAAACATGTTGTAACATTTCATGTTAGCAATCTTGATTTTGATGTTAACAAAACTTGTTATTTTGTTTCTAATGAATTTACCTAAGTGCGCAGCAATTGGAGCTAATCAGGATTCGAACTGATCAGTTATCAAGCCAAAACTGAAGCTATTGAGATGAAAACTGAAAGCGCCAACTGATCGCTCAAACTGAATCAGTTCAACTGATATATCAAAGACTAGTTCAACTGATTGACCAGCTGACAGGTGGTTCAGCATAAGACCTTTAGAAGCCCGACCAGCTGATGAAGAGCTCAACTGATGAAGAGCCCAGCTGATCAATTCAACTGAATCAGTGAAATCAGGTCAGCTGACGAGCCAACTAATTTCACCACACCAGTTCAAGACCAGTACAACTGACCAGTTCAAAACATCAGTTAGGAATCAAATAGTTTGCTGAACACGACAAGCTTATTCGTTGGAATCCGATTGTGCGCATTGAGGAAAAGCTTTTGTTCAGTCAAAGAAAATAATAGACATTGCGGCAGTGCTTGAAGCAAAAACGTTCCAGAATGGCTGTCGGAAAGTACAGACACATTTCGAGGAACGAATTCAAACTGCAACATTCATATTTGATGAGTCTTGGTGTACAGTCACATTTCCTCTATAAATACCAGACAAAGATCATTAATATACAAGTGTGTGGAAAATTACACAACTGTGCGAAGATCAAAAAATGAGAGAAAAATAGGGCATGCCAACTGCTTAGTCTAGAAGCAAAATTCTCAGTGTTTGATAACACTTTCGTGTTGTATTCATAGTTCAGTTCTCACACATGCACACAAAAAATCACTCACACATACAGAGAGTTGAGCTTATTGAATATCTGAGTGAGTCTTGCACAACGACGTTAAACTTGTGTATGTAGTCTTTAACACATAGAAGTTAAACAAGTTTTGGCTGGAAGGTGTTGCCTTCAGTCTAGGCTAGGATTTTAGTTAGGTAATAGGGTAAGTCCTAAGCTGAGTGGGTTTGTACAAGGTGTTTATAAATCAAAGTCTTATAGTAGAACCTACCCGAGGTGGTAAAAGAGGTGACGTGACGTAGGAGCAGTTGAAGTCTCTAAACATCTATAAATATATCTTGTGTACTTAATTGTTTAACATTTGTTTTCAAACTGATTTGATCAGTTCGAGCTGTTATCAGTTCATTTCTCACCATAACTAAAGTGATATATGCAAGAACTGATCCACCCTTATATAAGTTAATCAGTTTACACAAGTTAAAAGCTTTAAACTCATTAGCTTTCTTAATGAACGATTATTTCGAGTTTTTTTCCGCTTGGTTTAAAACCAAACTCTATCTAATTCATCGTTGTTTACATTCTTAGAACACGAGATATTGCAGCTCACTGAGAATATTGTGTTTGTAGTACCTTCAAAGGTGCCCGAGCCGATCCATCAATTGGTATCAGAGCTAGTTGTTATAAGAAGGACATTTGAAAGTTGATATTTTAAAATATGTTTCAAAATGTTATTTAAAATGTATTTCAAAATCCTCTTAAAAATTTTATATGATCTTACTTTGGGAAGAGAGAAGATTGTTGGATCTGCAACTAACATGGTAGCCACTTCTCCCGACTTCGGATTTTGTTGTTTTAGCAACTTGCAGGGTTTTGATTTCAACTGACAAAATAATAGCTAAACTGATCGGTGGACAAAATTTCAGTTGCCAGTCTACCAGTTCAGCTAATCATCATATGAAACACAGCTAAGCTAAAATGCTGGATGATTAAAGTGGAGCTTAATCATCAACAGTATACCGCCGCTTAACTGCCATATCAGATCAGAGCAGATTATCAATGCGGTTCAATATCAGTTTAGTTCAGTTAGCCAGTACAGAGATCAAGCCCGAGGCAAATTACCTGCTCTTCTGGCAAAACTAGACTCAAAATCGATGCAACATTTCAAAGCATTCAAGGCAACCATTTATTGGTACATTCAGTTCTATTATGTATAAACTAACTGATATTTGATGTTGTTTAAAATCTTCTATTGTAATAGCATTTCACTTATATATGATGGTGTGCTTAATGTATAATACAATCAACGCTTATTTGATTAAATAAAAATCATGTTTATCCAGTTAGTTTGAATGTAACTGAACTGATATTTTCAGTTAATGTGTTGCCTAAACTGCTTGAATGTTAATTGATGTTAAAACTTCATTAAAATGCGTAAATGATTATATTTTTAAGAGGGAGTTTTTAATTCAGTTCTTGAGGGGGAGTTTTCTTTGAAATTATCCCTCGAACTGAAAATTATTTTAAACTCGTTTTTAAATTCAGTTCTTGGTGGTGAGCTTTCTTATATCTCGAACTGAAAAAATTCTTTTAATCGTTTTAAATGTTTTAGATTCTCACAAATCGCTTTAATTGCTCGGGTTTTGTGATCATAAAAGGGGAGATTGATGGAACATTTCATCTTCGAAATCTTGATTTTGGTGTTAACAAAACTTGTTCTTTTCTTTTGAATTAATTTACCTAAGTGAATAAAATTGGACTGATCAATTCTCAAGCCAAAACTGAAGCTATCGAGATGCAAACTAAAAGCGCCAACTGATCGCCCAAACTGAATCAGTTCAACTGATATATCAAAGAACAGTTGAGGTTTTGTGATCATAAAAAGGGAGATTGTTGGAATATTTCATCTTCGAAATCTTGATTTTGGTGTTAACAAAACTTGTTCTTTCGTTTCGAATTAATTTACCTAAGTGAACAGAAATTGGACTGATCAGTTCTCAAGCCAAAACTGAAGCTATCGAGATGCAAACTAAAAGCGCCAACTGATCGCCCAAACTGAATCAGTTCAACTGATATATCAAAGACCAGTTCAACTGATTGACCAGTTGATAGGTGGTTTAGCAGAAGATCTTTAGAAGCCCGGATAGCTGATAAAGAGCTCAACTGAATCAGTGAAATCAGTTAAGCTGACGAGCCAACAGATTTCACCACACCAGTTCAACTGACCAGTTCAGAATATTAGTTAGGAATCAATCAGTTTGCAGAACACGACAAGCTTATTCAAAGGAATCTAGCTGTGCGCACTGAGGAAAAGCTTTCGTCCAGTCAAAGGACAATAATAGACGTTGCAGCAGTGCTTAAAGCCAAAATTCTACAGAATGGCTATTGGAAAATACAGACACTTTTCGAGAAACGAATTCTAACTGTAACGTTCGAATTTGATGAGTATTGGTGGACGGTCACATTGACTCTATAAATATCAGACCAAGATCGTCAATATACAAGTGTGTGGAAAAATATACAACTGTGTGAAGATAAAAAAAAGGATAGAAAATAGGGCATGCCAACTGATTAATCTAGATTCGTGTTGTATTCATAGTTCAGTTCTCACACACGCGCACACACAAACACTCACACATACAGAGAGTTGAGCTTATTGAATAGCTAAGTGAGTCTTGCACTGTAGCGTCTTTACCCGAGCCACTATTAAACAGACTAATAAACACGCAACACTAAACTTAATCACAATAATTAAACATCGGAAACCAAATACTTTATCATCTTACAACACAAACGAAAACAAAACAATAACAGCAGTCTTAAACATTAATACAATCATATCGAAAAATTATTTCTGAACAAGAAAACGATAAACCACATAAAACTTCCACTGGAACACCACCAAAAACCCAACTGCTCTAGCAACTGTCCTGGCTGTCGGACCGTCCAAACTAAGACCTGCCCCATGGAATGGGGTGCCCAAGATGAAAACAAGGACGTGAGCGACAATCGAACAATACGAGAATGTACGAGTATAAAACTAATATGATGCATGCGAAATGCAATATTCTAAGATATCAAGGATCAAGTCAAGAATCTCATGCTCAGTCTAGAGGCGCCTGACTGTGTAGTCTCTGATCTATCCTAGGCATGTTTCGGCTCCCACACTCATCATCAAGACGTGGACCTACAATGTCCAGGTCATCAGAGCCCGCGGGTCCCATCAGACACTGTAGCTCTCGATGCCCCATTGTCTATAATACAGAATAGGGCTGAACGGCACCAAAAAACGAGGTATATCTCAAAAGATATCAGGCTCAACATGATATGTCATGCATAATATGGCAAAGTAGTAAAACATATATCATGCAACATATAAGTGCGTATACTACGCTTGGATATCTTAGTCGGTACATCACATACCTTACTAAAACAATCTGATAGAAAGCTCCGAACCTATACAATACCAACATAATGAAATCACTATCAAACTAGATCATGAATTACCAAACATGCTACAAGGTTCTCCCTAATGATCCTTAAATAACTATTTAAGGCTTTAGGATTATAATTGCGTCCGTCGTCATCCCGCTGATGATGTCTTGATCTCAGTTCACCGACCCCTCCTCGAGTCGACACTAGCTCCGAAACTTCCCGACACCAAAATTCCCTAGAAAATAGCTAGAAAACCCAAGGTATATGGCTAGAACTTTTACTGAAGAATGCGTTGTAGGAAACAAAAGAAATCAGCTTCCATTGATAGGCTGAATCAGGGATAGTTCAGAAAATCCGAATCATTCTTATATGATGTGTGTTAGAATCTCATTTGTCTAGTTGGATTTCTCCGGATAATGTAATATGAAGTAGATCGGGTTGTCCATTTTAAATTCGGTGGATCCCAACAGCTTGATCTCGAATTATCAATTCATTAATAATACTTAATTAACAACTCTTTAATTATCTCTTAATTTGTACTTCATTCAAAATATGGATTCAGGTCATTACATCCTCCCCTCCTTACAAAGATTTCGTCCTCCAAATCAGAACTGAAGTACAATACAACTGAATTAAATATAACTCATGATTACAAAGATACAACTCAAAACAAATGTGGATACTCTGAGCGCATACTACTCTCTAACTTCCAAGTCGTCTCTGCAGTACCTGGGCGTAGCCATTGAACTAGAATAAGTGGAATGGTCTTTTTTCTGAGCTATTTCTCTTTCCTTCCCAAGATTATAAGTGGTTGCTCGACATAAGTCAAGTCTTCTTCAAGTTGAACATCCGTCGGACCAAGAACGTACGATTCATCTGCTACATACTGTCGTAGCAATGATACAAGAAATATATTATGAATGCTGGACAGATACGGCAGTAACACCAATCGATACGCAAAATTTCCAACACATTCCAAGATTTCGAAAGGTCAGATGCATCATGGGGCTAATTTTCCCTTGAGTCCAAATCTCATCACCCTGCGGAATGGTGAAACTTTAAGGAAAACTTTTTCCCCTGACTGAAACTGTAGAGGTCTACGCTTGGTATTCGCGTAACCCGATTGACGATCTTGTGCAGTTTTAATTCTCTTCTTAATCATTTCCACTTGGTCAATCACTTGTTGCACTAATTCAGGTCCTTGAACTTGTCGTTCTCTTACTTCAACCCAAAACAAGGGAGCACGACAACATCTACCATATAATGCTTCGAACGGAGCCATACCAATGTTGTTGTGGTATCTATTGTTATATGAAAACTCCACAAGCGGTAGATGATCATGCCATGCTGGTCCACAATCCAGAGCACAAGCATGCAACATGTCCTCGAGTGTCTGAATAGTCCTCTCAAACTGACCATCGGTCTCTGGATGATAGGCAGTACTCTGACTCAATGTCGTTCCCAACGCATTTTTAAAACTTCCCCAGAACCTTGAGGTAAAGCGTGGATCTCTGTCATTGACTGTACTTGTTGGCACACCATGATATTTAAGAATCTCTTGGATGTCTAGTCTTGCCATGTGATCGAAACTATATTTCCAACTATACGGAATGAAATGTGCTGACTTAGTCAGTCGGTCCACAACAACCCAAATGGAATCACAATTCTTTGAAGACAACGTCAAGTGGGTGACAAAATCCATCACCACATGCTCCCACTTTCACTCAGGGATAGAAAGATTCTGAAATAATCATCTTGGTCGTTGATGTTTAGCTTTCACTTGCTGACAAACCAAACACTTGGCTACAAACTGGTAAACACTTCTCTTCATAACTTTCCACCAAAACTTGGTCTTCAAATCCTTATACATTTTCATGCTTCCAGGGTGGATACTAAACTTACTCCTATGGGCTTGAGATAAAATCTCGTTTTCTAATTTAGAATCTTCTGGAACTACGATTCTTTCTGACAAAAACAAGGTTCCATCTGGTTAGAATTCAAAGCCAGATGTGTTGTCTCCGTTAGCTAACCTTGCTAACTTTTTTACTTTCGGGTTAGAAAACTGAGCATCTCTAATTTTTGCATACAACGTTTGTTCAGATAAAATGCTCGTTACTCGATGAGTTCCATTCCTTTCTTATGACGGAAGTGAAATCCCAGAGAACAACAATCTTGGATTACACTTGATAAGAAAATTGTCTGAAGTGAAGATAATCTCACCTTGCGACTAAGAGCATCTGCTGTAAGATTCATTGATCCTAGATGATACTTGATTTCACAATCATAATCCTTTAACAAATCAATCTATCTTCTTTGGCGCATACTCAACTCTGCTTGAGTAAAGATATACTTCAAACTCTTGTGATCTATAAAAATCTCAATTCTCTCACCGTATAGATAATGTCTCCATATCTTCAAAGCAAACACAATCGTTGTCAATTCTAGATCATGAATTGGATATTTCTCTTCATGCTTCTTCAACTGTCTGGTTGCATATGAAATCACATGACCATTGTTGGTTAAAACACAACCAATTCCTTGAAGTGATGCATCAATGTACACATTGTACCCACCTGATCCAGATGGCAGAGCTAAAACTGGTGCAGTTTTCAAACACGCAGTTCATCGAAACTGTTTTCACAATCATGTGTCCATTCGAACCGCACATTCTTACACGTCAGTTGTGTCAATGGTTTGGCAATCTGATAAAATCCTGAGATGAATCTCCAGTAATAACCTGTCAAACCTAGAAAACTTCTTATCTGTTGAACTTATTCTGATCGTGTCCAACTCAACACTGCTTCGATCTTGCTAGGATCCACTGATATCCCTTCTTTGGATATAACATGTCCCAAGAAGAAAACTATGTCGAGCCAAAACTTGCACTTGTTCAACTTAGCATACAGTTGGTGATTACTTAAGTGTAGTAACACAATCCTTAAATGTTGTGCATGCTCTTTAAGGCTACGAGAGTTATATCAGTATGTCATCAATAAAGATAATGACAAACTTGTCAAGATACTCTTGGAATACTCGGTTCATCAAATCCATAAATACAGATGGAGCATTCGTCAAACCAATCGGCATCACTAGAAACTGGTAATGCCCATATCTTGTTCGAAATGCAGTCTTAGGGATATCACGTTGATGAACTCGAAGTTGATGATATCCAGACCGTAAATCGATCTTCGAGTACACTGAAGTCGCTTCCAGTTGATCAATCAAATCATCGATCTATGGTAACTGATATTTATTCTTGACAGTTACTCAGTTTAACTGTCAATAATCTATGCAAAGTCGCATAGACCCATCCTTATTTTTAATGAACAACACTGGTGCTCCCCAAGGAGACACACTGGGTCTAATGTACCAATTGTCAAGAAGATCTTGTAATTTTTGTTTCAACTCTTTCATCTTCGTTAGTGCCAATCTATAAGGCGCTCTGGAGATAGGTGTGGTTCCTGGTACCAATTCTATCTCTGTTTCCACTTCCCTCTCCAGAGAAAATCCAAGAATTTCATCGGGGAAAACATCTCGAAATTCATCGACAGCCGGAATGTTCTTCACGTCGATTACATCCTTCTATACGTCAACATCATAAATAAGGTATCCTTCTCCTCCTTTCTCTAAAGCCCGTTGTGCCTTTACAGCAAACACTACTGGCATTGGAGGTCGAGCTCCCTCACCGAAGAAGAACCAATTCTCCTCTCCTTCTAGAGAAAACTGAACGAGACGTTGATAACAATATACATCCGCTCTATACTTAGTCTATCGGTCAATTCCCTTAATACAATCGAAATCTTCCATAGCCAATATCATCAAATTGGCAGACAAGTATTTCCCCACAAACTCTAACAAAGAGTCTACTACAAGTCTCTTAGCTAAAACCTCTTGTCCCATCGTTGTAGACACCGACATCAAAACATCGAATGACACATAGGGTAGTTTATGTTTCTTAACACATTGATGCTATGAACGAATGTGATGCCCCGATTTCAATTAATACTTATGCAGGAATACCACATAAAAGAAAACTACATGCAATGACTCTCTCGTTTTGCTCCTCAGCTTATTCTTGGTTTAGGGCAAACACTTGCCCCTGAACTCTTGGGTGTTACTGAGATCCTTGTGATATTCCACCACGACTAGAACCTTGAGCTTGAAAACCTTTCTGTTGCACAGTGGCCTCAGAAAGTTTTCCACTGTAAGACCCTGTCATAGAACCTCCGCCTCAACTCCAATTCTCCAAATTAGGACAACATCTCTTCATGTGACCCAAAGCACCACAATTGAAACAAGCACCTGTTACTCTTCCACAATTCTCCATCTGGTGATTGCCTCTGCAGTGGCCACAGTGCAGCTTTTTTCTACCAAAGTTGTGCACCCCTCCAGAACCGGAAGAAGAAAAAGATGCAAATTTTTGAAAGACTGACCCCTCGGTCCCAACGAACTAGAACTTTGTCTAACTTGCATAGCCTTTCTCCTAGCAATACTGATCTTGGCTTGACGACAACGATTCACTAATACTTCGTATGAAGTAGGATCGTCACAGACAGAAACCCGATCAAAAATCTCCTGGTTCAAACCATTCAAAAAGTGAGAGTATTTTGCTGCATAATTCTCACATATATAAGGAGCGTACGACAAGAGATCCGAAAACGCTTTTGGTAATCCTCAATGCTCGAATGTTCTTGCTTAATGGTCAAAAATTCCATCTCCTTTGCCTGACGAAGAGCTGGCGGAAAGTGATGATTGATGAAGGACTGACGGAAATATTCCCAACGAATTCGCCCATGCTGCTGAACTAGAATTGCAGAAACAGGTCTCCACCGTTTCCGAGCTTTTCCTGGGATCATGAAATCGGCTACCTCCATCTTCTCATCCTCGTCATAGTGCAACACTCAAAAACAATCCTCCATGATATCGACCCAAACTCCAGCAACATCAGCATTCTCATCTCTGATCAACGGTGGAGGTCCAATATTCATGAAATAAATAATGTTGACCCGGTTCCTACGTCTCCTTTGCGACGATGTTATCGGCCAGCCTCATCGTTGCCATATCGGAAATTGTGGGGACCCGGACGTTAATTCATTCCTTAATCGTCTTTAGGAATAATTCAAACAATTATTAAAACAGGGTCTAAATTTTTTTTTTAAAATACAAAGCGGAAACGTAATGTAATTAAATTCAAATTACATATTAAACATAACCATACAAATCTTGTACTATCTAAAAGAATTCAACTAGGTTCAACTATATATAAGTGATGAATCCTAATTTTCTTCGAAGCCCGGATCTCCACGCTATCTATTCCAGCCTCTTTCTCTTCTTGGCCCTGATCCTATCCCACTTGTTGCCATACACACATACAAACAAGACAACAGCAGGATAACTCCGGTGAGAATTACATTCCCAGTATAAATCATGTATACATGCAATCATAAAACAATATAAAAGCATATAACAGATATGTCTAACATGTATTCAAATCAGAATATAAATCCATATCAAGAATAAATCCTATTCTAAACATGTACCATCATCAGGAACATAATTCATCATGTACCATATTCAGGAACATAATCAACATAACTCAATATAAACTGTCAATTAGACTCATGACTCCACATTTAAGACTAGACTCAATCCTAGTCTAGGGATCCTGATTTCCAGATGTGGGTATTCCCATATCGACAAACAATAATAGAAAAGACTCCAGTTCTATTCACGTCGATAGGGTATCGGTCACCAGTAATAGAATAAGCTCGGATTCTATCCACATCGGTATAGTATCGATCACCAGTAATAGAAGAAACTTCGATTCTATCCACATCGATATAATATCGATCATCAGTAATAGAAGAAGTTATAATTCTATCCACATCGATACGGTACCGATCACCAGTAATAGAAGAAGCTACTATTCTATCCACATCGATAGCCAAACATCCGGTGACAGACTCTGGCACTATCGCCAATACACTATCTTGTGACATTGTGCAATGTGCCCGTGGCGATCCCACCACTATCAGGCACTTCTGTCACAAGATTACTCGTCTAATACCTGCTGTCTATAAATCAAGATAACAAGTACGTCAATCAAATCAATACAATAAGGTAAAGTATGTGATTTAGGGAAACTCGAGCCAAACCTCACTCGAGTTGTGCAATCCCAACTCAACATTAATTTATACCTTTATCTTCTCGGTCCGACGAAGACGAAGTATCGAAGTCAACTCTGTCCATACCCAATCTAATAATGACAATCGAATAGATACAATATCAGTACATAACTCAGTTCAAAACCTATTCTGATCAATACTCAAATCAAAACATAATCGGATCAATGCCAATCGACATACGATACCACAATACAATCTCAACCAATACCGAATCTGATCAATATCAATTTACGAATGTTTCGACGACATAACAATACAGTCTCGATAACCCCGTAAATCCCAACATCTCAAAAATAATACAAGAACTCATAATCAATACTGGTATAACTCATAATTTCAATGATAATACAAATCTGATATCGAATCTCAGTCAAATCGATTCCGAATATCATAACAATTACAGAAATAGTCTGTTCTTTAATCTGACTTCAATTATACGATGTCTACTGTATCAGAAACACCATATATGATTCCTATTCAATTTTGACAATATCATAATTTCAACACATATCAAAACGTAGCAAAACTTACGTCCAGTTGTAGCCTGCGTTGATAGGAACACAGTACTGAAGTCAGATTAAAAATCAGACGGGCGGATTTCTCGTAAATCCCAATCTTTATGTCGAAGAAAACTTACAACCTTTTTCCCTTGAAGCTTGCTCGGTTGCTGAATGAAGAATCACTTCATTTATATATATATATATATATATATATATATATCCACTTGTTACATGTAAATCAACGTGTCTCCTTCTCCATGATTTTCAGTCGGCGCTCGGGCGGTTATAAACTACCGCTCGGGTGCCGAACACTCTGCCCGGTACTCGGCTTGTTATCCATTGGCAGTTCGGGCGGTAATTTTCTACCGCTCGGGCGCCACAGGTTCTGCCCGAATGGTATTCTTATTGAACACTGGCGCTCGGGCGGTCATTTCCTACCGCTCGGGCGCCAACAGTTCTGTCCAAACATTGTACTTTTCATATGTTTTGCCCAGTCTGGTCTCAGAATGGCCCGGCTATAATCACCTCAGTTCATAATCAATAAATCATCTCAGATTACAATAGTCAAATTCTCGGGCATTACATTTCTCCCCCTCTAAGATAAGATTTCGTCCCCGAAATCACAATCCATCACTCGTATATCACAGGTACTCATATCAAATACCAATCAGATACAAGAAGGAGGTATACAGAAATTAAGAAGAAACTAATCTCAAATTCGGTCTTCCAAATAGCGTTTTCGATATTCTAACAACTCTATTACACTTTCAACAACAGAATAGTCTTCATTCTGAATTATCTTTCTTTTACTGATTCTGATCCCCGACTAGAGGAGTCATTTAAGAAGTATAATATCAAAATTCTATTCAAAATAACTTGTGATAGAATCAATCACAACTATTGGCTATAAAACATCCGTATATACCAATCAACAACTCGATAGCAAATCAATATCATCATCTGTTAATCCTATTCAAGGATATATTCAATCTTCGGCCTTCCATACCAACAGTCATCATCCGACGTTGCCTTATCTCATATCAATTTCCGAGCTATCTTCATTTGCTTCTGAATCAGTTTCATTTTCTTTATCAGATCTCTGATCCTATCAAATCCAATCTCAGGCACCACCGCAGTATCATCCCCATACGAAGAAAATTCGCAGTTCTCACTGTACAATACCTCAACTAAAGCTATTTCGATATTCATCTGATAGCTATTATGGTACCATAATTCATAAAGTGACAAGACATCAAGTCACTAGTGCAAAAATTCAGCACCACAGTTCCTGGATATCCTCCAGTATCTAGATAGTTCACTCCGACTATCCTTCAATCTATAAACCATAGATGAAAAATCATGCTATACATTCTGTCAAAAGTACAAAATCAATCAAAAATCACGGTATGATATAATTACTCTGGCATTCAATACAATCTGACCCCTTTTCTGACATACATCTAAGTTGTCTGATCATATCTATGCGTCATCCTGTACAATATAACATCCGAAGATTTGAACAATCGTTCAATAATAATCACATCATATCACCATCATAGCAAGATTTTCGATAGTTTCGTCACAAAATTCATAGAAATATACCCCCATTTCTATTCAAGAATCGATAATCTGTATAACCAATCTCCTGGTTTCTATCTTTCTGTCTTCATCTGTCAGCGATTTAGACATTTCAATACAAATTCTGACATAACTGATTTCATTTGTTTACATCAAAACTGTTCGTTCGAATTATCACACATTTCCTATTACCAGAATAATATTGAATCTATTACTGTGTGCATCTGACAATACCTGTCATTTCAAATTCGAAATATCTGGCACAAACAAATCAGCTAGTTATATAAACTAAAATATTACCTACCTGGTATTCTAATCGACGCACTGTTCTGACTATCGAAATCAAGTTCTGAACAGTCTGATCAAACTTCTCTGAACTACTGTAATTCTCAAAATCAACTCTGAGTCGGCTTGAACTGTATATAATCTCAACGGTTCATAACAATCGGCATCAAATACGGATTCAGAATAACAGCAATATCGGATCGGATTCAAAATACCAATCATTTATACTAATCTAGTAAACACATAAAACACAATTTCTGACATTTCTGACATTTATGAAGTTCTGCCATTTTCAATGTCGTTCTCATCCACAGATCACGGTCTCAACTGTGCTATAGTCAGTCAATATACTATCTTCAGATATCATAGACTCTGAATACCCTCTGTTACAATAAAGATTCATATCTGAACAATTCCGTATACAACAATCTCAGTTCCCAGAATATTCAATAAAATTTCAATTGTTCGATTCAATCAATCATACCCTGATATCGAATCAAGGCTGAAATCGCTTTCCATATATAGGACAAATCCGGAATTTCATCTGGAACGACCATAGCAACTCTCCTGCTACTGGCAAATCATTCCCTGGTAGGTTCAACTCCAGTAATCAACTGAATACATAAGGAATTACTCCATTTTTTTCGATAATCATCGAATGATACATAATACGGATATCAAGGAATTCAAAATCGAGAATCCTTACCGTATATCATTCATTCTTTGGTCATTTCAGGTCCGAATCTTACCATCTCCTGGCAAGAATCTATAATAGTTCTGTACTTGTTAGCATATCAATATCTGTAATGTAGTCAGAATCAGACAACACAAGTACAACACAATCTAATTCAATCTCATTCTCTTTTTACTGCAGTACACAATATATCACAGAATTCACTGATGTCAATTCCTCTCCCCAAAAGGTACAAAGATCAATACTACAGTAATACAGACCCAGCAGGTATAGCATATATCAATACAACTCAGTCAAAGATAATCGTAGGGAATGCATTAGTATATATCAATACATATGCAACATAATCATAAAAGATTATTACCTGCCACTATATCATCACGTGTGTCCTGGGTCTGTTCCTCGATCACTACCACCAGATGATTCTGCTCCCTGAAATCTTCGGGAACCTTTCTGTGGACAGACTTTACCAAAGTGTCCTGGTTGTCGACAAACATGACAACTACCCAGTACACCTCGGCATTGTTCTGTGGGATGCCTTCCTCCACAGGTTCTACAATAAACTCCGGTGTAACTCGGGCTAGAACCACTGGAGCTAGTTGAACCGCTCCCTAACTTCTTGAACTGTTTCTTTCGAGCTTTCAGCAAATCTTGCTTCCCACTCGTACTGCCACTATGCAATCGGAGAGGGAATTTTTGTGTCTGGGGTTGCATTGCACACAACCTTTCTTGTTGTCTAATCAGACTCGCCTCATCCCTTTTTGCTTTATTCAAAGTATCAGCAAAATGGTAAGGTCGCTGCATATTTATCAATGCAACTATCTCTGAATTCAATCCTTTGATGAACTGCTCAGTTACAGATTCATCATTCCCAGCTATCTGAGGAACAAAACGCAGTAAAGTAGAGAATTTAGCAACATATTCTTCAATATTCCGTTGGCCTTGTCTCAAATTCTCAAACTCTGCTCTCTTGTCCTCTCGGTACAATCCTGAGAAGAATCTTCGATAAAATTCAGCTTTAAAGACTTCCCACGTGATCACCATACCCCGCTATTCAAATACTCTTTTGGTTGTAATCCACCAACTCCTAGCGACCTCGTGTAACTGATTGGGCACCAGTTTAATTCTCTGTTCATTTAGGGTAATCAAGTGAATCAAACAGTATCTCTATATCATCTAACCAATTCTCACACTCCACTGACGTCTCATTACCCTTCAGAATCGGCGGTTGAAACGATTGAAACCTCTTCATCTGTGTTTCCATCAGAGTTTCTGTCTCATCCATCTGATCCGTCGAAGTACTACCCAATACTCGAATTCTTCTTGGAGGTATATCTAATTACCACAAGGGTTAGTACCACATGAGATAAATCAATCTCAATCCCTTCCTGATCAGCTTACCTTCTGATCAAGAATTGGTTCTGATTTATTTTCAAATCAGACATATTACCAAATCAATTCAGATATTCAGGTAATCATGTAATTAAAAGCAGTAAATCATACTTAGCATGCTAGCATACACAGTGTAATTCAACATTATAATAAATCACATGCTAGCAATCAAAAGCAGGAAAGAAAACTCAATCTACCCCGCTCACTAGCTTCTATCTCAGTCTCAAGAACCTACATGTTCTAGAACCTAATGCTCTGACACCAGCCATTGTGGGGACCCGGACGTTAATTCATTCCTTAATCGTCTGTAGGAATAATTCAAACAATTATAATAAACAGGGTCTAATTTTTTTTTTTAAAATACAAAGCGGAAACGTAATGTAATTCAATTCAAATTACATATTAAACATAACCATACAAATCTTGTACTATCTACAAGAATTCAACGTACTATCTACAAGAATTCAACTAGGTTCAACTATATATCAGTGCTGAATCCTAAGTTGCTTCGAAGCCCGGATCTCCAGGCTATCTATTCCAGCCTCTTTCTCTTCTTGACCCTGATCCTATCCCACCTGTTGCCATGCACACATACAAACAAGACAACAGCCGGATAACTCCGGTGAGAATTACATTCTCAGTATAAATCATGTACACATGCAATCATAAAACAATATAAAAGCATATAACAGATATGTCTAATATGTATTCAAATCAGAATATAAATCCATATCAATAATAAATCATATTCTAAACATGTACCATCATCAGGAACATAATTCATCATGTACCATATTCAGGAACATAATCAACATAACTCAATATAAACTGTCAATTAGACTCATGACTTCACATTTAAGACTAGACTCAATCCTAGTCTAGGGATCCCGATTTCCAGATGTGGGTATTCCCATATCGACTGATATGTGTCGTTTTTGCGCATTCTGTTGCATTAGTTTTAGTTGTGTTTGCATTGTGCATGCATGCTTTTCATTTACATTTAGTTCATTTTAGAGTAAACATTTGCATTTTATCATATCTCACTCGGGCATGATGAATTTGCAGGAAAAGTGGCCGGAAAACCAAGAATGGAGCAAAGTGTACAAAAGAGAAGGCAACGGACAGAATGAGCGGCACCCGAGCGGTAGAAAACTACCACCCGGGCGCGAAAGATGAATAGCTGAAGGATTTTTACATAAGAGTCCGCGCTCGAGCGGTACTTTTCTACCGCCCGAGCGCCACCTATTTTTGGCAAGATTTGTGCAGCTGATTCTTTACCTTAATTTGAGGAGGAGAGTGATATGGAAGGTTGGGTGGACGTTTTTGGGGGCATTCAGACAGAATTCTTGAGCCGTCAACGAGTTTGAGAGCACTTCCGCTCTTGGATTGAAGATTTGAAGATTCCGGGCATCGTTTCTTGCATTTTTCGTCAACTCTAGTATTTCTTATTTAGTTTTATCATTTCAACTTTGCTTTGTTTATTTTGACTATGAATTTCAGTAGCTAAAACTTTATTATTTGTTGGGATTAAAGGGGATCCTACCCCGAACGTTGAGTTGAATTAATTTATATTTCGATTGTGCGTTATTCTTGATTTTACTACTATTTTACTGTGTCATTAAAGCGTAGCTAACTTTAACGACGTTTTCATATCACGAGTGAGTTCGAGAGAATAACGAGTGATAGGATCGAGTAGTATAATTCGCGGATCTACAATTTATATAGATGTATGAAATTGGATACGTGCCGATAGTCATAGTCCTTAGGGTCGAAAACTAGGGGATTTCATAGGTCGAAATGCGATTTGCTCTTGATAAATAATTAAAGATATTTAACTACATCATTGAGTAGAATTAGTTTTGCATAGCTCGAGAGAGTATGTTCAATAGATTAGGAAATCCTGTCGGAAGCGTAGATCACGATCGAACGAATTAATTAATGAACGAGGGGTAGGTGAACCGAGATTCCCAACAAATCCATTTCTAATTGAATTTTAACTCAACATTTTCGATTAAATTCTCATTCATTACTTGTTGAATCATTTTAATTGCATATTTATTTGAGCATAGTAGGAATAATCACACAACTCAATTTTCGTTGCTAAATGTTAAATAACTGAAAATAACAATTGTAAAACACAGTCTTCAGTGGAACGATACTTGTACTCACGCACACTATAATATAATTTGACATCGTGCACTTGCGATTAATTTTTGAGCATACAAAATCATATTTTATTGGGGATTTCACTGTGCAAGTTTTGCTCGATCAAGTTTTTGGCGCCGTTGCCGGGGACTGTTAATCTACAATTTTATTTTTAGTTATTTCCTTTAGCATTATTTTATTTCTCTTGAGATAACACGTCATATTTTATTACAGATATCTCTTCCAGTGCATGGCAAAGTCACTTGACGTGGAGCTTGAGTTTGATCCTGAAATTGAAAAAACCTTCCGCAGGAGAAGACAACAACAGAGGCTTAAAGAACTGATGGAGAGACACGAGCCAGAACGTGAGGAGGAACAGCGTGAAAATAGACAAGTCGAGATGCCACGCCGCATACCGATGCTTGAGTATGCCCAACCTTCTTTGGAGGGTGCACGTCCTAGCATTGTGAGACCTATCGTGCGGGCAAATCACTTTGAAATCAAGCCAGCCATAATCCAGATGATTCAGAACACAGTCCAATTCGGAGGAACTGCAGTGGATGATCCAAACACGCACATCGCGGATTTTCTTGAAATCTGCGATACTTTTAAATTCACTGGAGTTTCTGATGATGCTGTTAGATTGCGTTTATTTCCTTTCTCCTTACGTGATAAAGCTAAAGCGTGGTTAAAATGTTTGCCTGTAGGTTCGATCGCTACATGGGAGGACATGGCGAAAGCATTTCTCATCAAATACTTCCCTCCCTCCAAGACCATGAAGCTGCGGGCAGACATTACAACATTCGCTCAATTCGATCAGGAATCTTTATATGAGGCATGGGAACGCTTCAAGGACCTACTACGAAGATGCCCACATCACGAGTTACCACTTGGGTTAGTCGTTCAAACATTTTATTACGGTTTGCTTACTCCCAACCGTACTATGATAGATGTTGCTGCTTGTGGGAACCTTTCGAGGAAGACTGCGGAAGAAGGATATGAGTTGTTGGAGGAGATGGCTGCTAGCAGTTATCATCTTCAATCTGACAGGAACAACCAGCGGAGAAGTGCAGGAGTGCACCAGGTAACTGATTTTTCTGCTATTACTGCACAACTTGATGCTTTAAACAGGAAAATAGACGGCTTGAATGTGGGTGGCACGGCGATGCGTCTTCAAGAGATATTCTGTGAAAAGTGTGGGGGGGACACTATGCTAAGGACTGTCAAGACGACAATCCATTCTATGTCCAAAATGAGGCACCAGTGAACCAAGTGGGAGTCTAAAACCGCCCAAGGCATGACCCTTATTCGAACACATACAATCCTGGGTGGAGGCAACATCCCAACTTCTCATGGGGCGGTCAAAATAGTCAGAATCGACCGCAAGGAGGACAACAATATGGCAAACAACCGATGTACAAATCTGACCCTCCTAGAGAAGAAAAGTCCAACTTGGAGCAAATGATGTCTAAGTTTATTTCATCCACTGAAACTAAACTTCAAAATCAGGATGCGTCGATAAAGGGGCTTGAAAATCAGATTGGTCAGTTAGCGAAGATGATAGCGAGTAGAGAACAAGGCACCTTGCCAAGTAACACAGAGACTAATCCAAAAGACCAAGTGAAGGCTATTGAGTTGAAAAGTGGGAAAGTTTTGGAGTCAAGGGAAAAAGAGAAAACTCAAACGTTGGATGAGCAAACTGCGACATCTAAAGGTAAGTCTCCTAACTCTACACTAGCACCCACTGCGCAACCGAAAATTGTTATTTCTCCACCTTTTCCTGCAGCATTGAAAAAAGCAAAACTAGATGCACAATTCGGTAAGTTTCTTGAGGTGTTTAAAAAATTGCATATCAATATTCCCTTCGTCGATGCTTTAATGCAAATGCCTAGTTATGCTAAATTCTTGAAGGACATATTGGCTAATAAGAGGAAGTTGGAGGATCACATGACAGTGAACTTAACTGAAAATTGCTCCGCTTTGGTGTAAAACAAAATCCCACCGAAGCTAAAAGACCCAGGGAGTTTCTCTATTCCTTGCACGATTAGTGATGTTGTTTTTCATAAAGCATTATGTGATCTTGGTGCAAGTATTAATCTGATGCCATTTTCTGTGTTTAGGAAACTTGGGTTGGGAGAGCCTAAGCCGACGAGGATGTCCTTGCAACTGGCTGACAGATATGTCAAGTACCCCCGCGGAGTGATTGAGGATGTGCTAGTGAAAGTGGACAAATTCATTTTTCCTGCCGATTTCGTGGTGCTCGACATGGAGGAGGATACAGAGATGCCCCTCATTTTGGGGAGACCATTCCTTGCGACTGGCAAGGCACTGATTGATGTACAAGAAGGGAAGTTGAGATTGCGAGTGGGCGAGGAGGAGATTACTTTTGATGTCTTTAATGCACTTAAGCACACACTGCATTCTGATAGCTGTTTTAGAATTGATGCTTTTGACTCTCTTGTTTCTCACTATGTGCAGGATGCTTTTAGGGACCCTTTAGAGGCCACTATCACTACTGAGTTGAGAGAAGAGGAATTGGACGATGAAAAAACTGAAATTGTGGCACATCTCAATGCCAACCATCCATGGAGAAAGCCAATGAAGATGCGACTGGAGGACCTAGGAGAACGCAGAGATTTGATCCCTCCAAAGTCGAGCATCGAGGAGCCACCGACGCTTGAGCTCAAACCCTTACCTCCGCACTTAAAGTACGTATTCCTAGGTAAGAATAACACATTGCATGTCATTATTTTTGCTGCTTTGACAGATGCTATGGAGGACAAATTGTTGCAAGTTCTCAAAGAGCACAAAAGGGCATTCGCTTGGAAGGTGGCAGACATCAAGGGAATCAGTCCATCGATATGCATGCATAAAATCTTGATGGAAGAGAAGTACTCACCTCTTGCAACCTCAAAGACGACTAAATCCAAAGATGCAAGAGGTAGTGAAAGCGGAAACTATTAAGCTTCTCGATTCAGGTATTATCTACCCTATTTCCGATAGTGCTTGGGTAAGTCCGGTTCAATGTGTGCCTAAGAAAGGTGGTATTACGGTGATCACAAATGAAAAGAATGAACTTATTCCCACGAGAACTGTTACGGGGTGGAGAGTGTGTATTGACTATAGGAAGTTGAATGATGCCACCCGTAAGGACCATTTTCCCCTTCCCTTTATTGATCAAATGTTGGAGAGATTAGCGGGGCATGAATTTTATTGCTTTCTAGATGGGTATTCGGGGTATAATCAAATCACAATCGCACCTGAGGACCAAGAGAAAACCACTTTCACTTGTCCTTATGGCACGTTTGCTTTTCGCCGAATGCCTTTTGGTCTTTGTAATGCACCTGCTACATTTCAGCGCTGTATGACTGCTATATTCCATGATATGATTGAAACCTTTCTTGAAATATTTATGGATGATTTTTCTATCTTTGGCGCAACGTTTGATGAGTGCTTGCAGAATTTGAGATCCGTGTTGAGGAGATGCGAGGAGACGAACTTGGTGCTCAATTGGGAAAAGTGCCATTTCATGGTACAAGAGGGAATTGTTTTAGGGCACAAAGTTTCGAAGCAAGGAATTGAGGTAGACAAGGCAAAAATTGAAGTAATAAAGAACCTACCACCACCAGCCTCAGTAAAGGGAGTTAGAAGTTTTTTAGGCCACGCCGGTTTCTATCGGCGGTTCATCAAAGATTTTTCTAAAGTTGCCAAACCTCTATCTTCTCTACTTATGAAAGATATGCCCTTTGATTTTAATTCTAACTGTTTGCAGGCATACGAGGATTTAAAGGAGCGCTTGGTGACGGCTCCTGTCTTGGTGGCACCGGATTGGGACCTGCCCTTTGAAATCATGTGCGACGCCAGTGACACTGCAGTGGGAGCCGTACTTGGCCAGCGGCGAAACAAGGTATTTCACACAATTTACTATGCAAGTAAGACCTTAGATGAGGCTCAATTGAATTATGCAACAACTGAAAAGGAATTACTTGTAGTAGTATTCGCACTTGACAAATTTCATTCATACCTTGTTTTGTCCAAAGTAATTGTATTCAATGATCATTCTGCCCTTAAATACTTGCTTGCTAAGAAAGATGCAAAGCCACGCCTTCTTCGGTGGATTTGATTGTTACAAGAATTTGATTTAGAAATAAGAGATAATAAGGGTGTCAAGAATGTGGTAGCAGATCACTTGTCTAGATTAGAATTTATTTGTGATGATTCTGTCGATCGTGCTATCAATGATTGGTTCCCTGATGAGCAACTCTTTGAGGTGAGAAATTGTCCTTGGTATGCAAACTTCGCTAACTTTCTTGTCACAGACACACCTCCACCAAACCTATCGTTTCACAAACGAAAGAAATTCTTTTCTGATGTGAAGTACTATTTTTGGGAGGAACCGTTTTTGTTTAAAATTTGTGCAGACTCCATGATAAGACGGTGTGTTGCGGAGGAAGAGTTTGATCAAATTCTCAACCATTGCCATGACCGTGAGGTAGGTGGTCATTTCGGACCAACAAGGACGGCATCCAAGGTACTTGAATGTGGCTTTTATTGGCCAACTCTCTTTAAAGATGCTTGTTCTTATGTGCTACATTGTGATAAATGCCAGCGGTCAGGTAACATCTCTAACGGTCATGAAATGCCTTTAAACAATATCATTGAATGTGAGGTTTTTGATGTGTGGGGAATAGACTTTATGGGACCGTTTCCTAATTCTTTCACGAAAAAATACATCTTGGTTGCGGTGGATTATATGTCTAAGTGGGTAGAGGCGGAAGCGTGTGCCACTAATGATGCTCAAGTGGTCCTAAAATTTTTAAAGAAAAACATTTTTAACCGATTTGGAACACCACGAGCAATCATTAGTGATGGTGGCACGCATTTTTGCAACAAACTATTTGAAAAACTTTTGAGCAAATATGGTGTCACACATAGATATCTACCCCCTATCACCCCCAGACGAGTGGTCAAGTGGAAGTGTCGAAACGAGAGATAAAGCGAATTTTGGAGAAAGTGGTAGGTGTCAATAGGAAAGATTGGTCGGTAAGGTTAGACGATGCTCTGTGGGCATATAGGACTGCTTTTAAAGCACCTATAGGCACTACACCGTATAGGCTTTTGTTTGGTAAAGCATGTCATCTACCTGTAGAGTTAGAGCATCGGGCCTATTGGGCAACAAAAGCACTAAACTTGAACTTTACTGATGCAGGTGAACGACGTTTGCTTCAACTAGGCAAGTTGGAGGAATTCCGAAATCTCGCATATGATCTCGCACTCACCTACAAGGAAAAAACAAAAAAGGCCCATAACAAGCGGATCATTGAGAGAGAATTCAAAGAAGGTGAAACTGTCCTGCTCTACAACTCCCGGTTGCGACTTTTTCCCGGAAAATTGAAGTCGCGATGGTCTGGTCCATTCGTGATCTCGAAAGTTCGTCCATCGGGAGCTGTGGAATTGAGAGATGGGAAGGATGGGACATTTACGGTCAATGCCCAGCGCCTGAAGCACTACATGGGTGGCACAATTGAGCCACAACTTGGAATCACCCGGTTCCAAGACACGCCGAACTGAGACAGACCGACAGTCAAGCTCTCGACTATAAATTGAGAACTATTTTCTTCCCCTTCCCTTGCATTTGATTTAGATTTTCTTTCGTGTCATTTAGTTATTTTCGATTCCTGTTGTTTTATTTTTGTTTTTTTTTTAAAAAAAAAAATTAAGAAAACAGAGGGGTTCGCGCTCGAGCGGTAATTTAATACCGCCCGAGCGCGAATGCCTACCTCGGGAAAAAAATTCCCGAGAGGTTGGCGCTCGAGCGGTATTTTTTTACCGCCCGAGCGCGAGGGTGTACCTATGGAAAATAAACTCCAGCGAGGTTCGCGATCGAGCGGTAGTTTTCCACCACTCGAGCGCGACAGCTTTTAAAAACGCGGAACCCCTTCCCTTTTCCTCATTCTGCACGAAATTTTCCCCCAAATTTCACTCCCCAAATCCCTAACTCCTCTCAATTTTTCTCCTTTTCGATTTTCTTGTGCAGGCACCACCATCTCCACTCAATTTTTCGGCGGCAAGGCAGAATCTCCCTTCGGAAGCAAGAACACCATCTCCAATTCAAGGCTCCAACTTCTTCAATCCCATGGCCCCCAAGAAGCAACGAGGTAATCCTAGTTCCTCCTCTTCATCCTCATTTGATAGAACACGTTTCGTGAGTGCGGAGGCTCGTGCTAGATATGATCATGCTAAAATACATAGAAATCCCATAGCCGAGAGGGGATTTTGTCGCACTTTTGAAGATAGATACATGACACCGATTGTGGAATTAGAAAGAAGGGGATGGGACAAATTTGGCGAGCAACCTAAGGCAGCTGTGGTGTCGGTGGTTCGGGAATTCTACGCCAATGCCGTGGAACGAACTGATAGTAGGGATTTTGTTAGAGGAAAACTTGTGCCGTTTGATTCGGCCACGATTAACGCCCTCTTGGAGACGGCCGAGGTCGATGACTCTAATTTCCAGGCATTGGTGGTTAATCCCGACTACAATCTGATTATCGAGACTTTGTGCCACCCGGGTGCAATGTGAAAACCATTGGGTGGAACGCCGAGCTGTTTTGATGAGAAGTACTTGAGAGCGGAGAGTGCCTTGTGGTATTTGTTTGTGGCCCGACGGATGATGCCGGTCTCGCACAAAAGCGATGTGCAAAAAGAGCGTGCGGTGTTACTTTTTGCGTTGCACCGAGGAGACGACATCGATGTGGGAAAACTTATCAACTCGCAAATCACACTGAGCACCCACAACAGCCACATAGGTCTTTTCTTCCCGACCATTATTTCCGAATTGTGTGCACGGGCCGGGGTGCATTTCAGGGATGACGAGGAGTGGCTTCAACCGATGAAGCCAATTTGCCAGGAGGATGAGCAGAGGAAAAGAGCGAAACGACGGGTGGACTTTCCCCCTCGGGCGGAGGATGCCGGTGGATCAAGCACTGCCGTGCCACAACTTCGCCCACCACAACCCCGCAGGCGAACTCAGAATGACAAGATGGATGAAAATCTCGCCTTCCAAGCGCATCAGAGTCAGTTCAACTCCTATGTCACGGACCACTTATCTCACATTGACTCTATAATGCGCTCTTTGCTTGTGCACGGGGGCGTTGACCCGTCGACCATTCCACCGACTCCGCTACCTCCTCCCCCATTCCAGTTCCAGTATGATTATTCTCAGCATGGGGAGGCCGCAGGAGTGCCACCGCCGGAGCATGATGAGGATGACACGTGATCAGGGGAGTTTACTGTTTCCCCTCCTTTGCACATTTATTTTTTTTCTTTTAGCTGTTTCCTGTTTTTCCTTTCTTATCATTGTTCAGTCTAGCATGTGTTTAATTTCAGGTTTATTCGTCTACATGTGTGTTTGCATTTCTGTATTTTGAGTCGTTGGTACAATGGGGACATTGCACACGTCTAGTATGAGGGGGTCGTTGTACGTCTTCTTATTTGTTTGCATTCGTCTGTGTCTTGCATGAGTAGCAGTGATGGTGACATTAGTGAATTGGTAGCCGATGATGATTGTGGGATGAATGAACTGCATGTTACTTAGTCGTATCACACGTTATGAATACCCCAGTGAAATGAAATGTTTATTTTATATGCGTACATTGTGGGTATTATCATTAGTGTACACGATAGTCGAGTTTAAGAATCTGTGGGAGGAACTGGAATAACATGAGATGCAAGTCGAACTTGAATGAATTTTGTTGACAGTCGCGACCGACCAGTGACATGAAATAGCGTAGATCATTTGAACCCACCGGAATAAATTTCGTCCCAATTGTGCATAATACCTCAAGAGTTATCCATAAGCCAACTAAACAAACATTCAATATACTCAAAATTTAGGGAGTACACTTGAGAAAATTATGCACCAAGAAAAATAAAAGAAAAAGAAAAAAGAGAAGTATTACAACAAGAGTGTTGTAAATGAAAAAAGGGGATGTAAGGTGTGGGGGAGCCAAAAAAGGATGAAATCCTATCCAAAGGCTAAATAGATGGAGAAGTAAGGCGTTGAGGAATGTCAGATAAAAATTCTGACAAGTGCATAATGAAAATGATCAGTGTACATCCCATCTTCTTTAGCCGTTCAAAACCTCATGACATGGACTCCCTAATGCCTGGTGTACAACCTTGAAAATTAGCCGTTTTGTGTTCACTTGTTGGTCACGACTAGAAACAGAACTCGGGATAGGGAAACTTGCATTGAACTGTTGATTTGGTGGCTCGCATGATTTGCAAATGAAACTGTCTGAAGCACGAGCTAGTGAGACCCACAGCACACACATGACCACACTTTCTGGTCAAAATCAAAATGTTATAAGGTGCTTTAAAAAGGGGGTATTGGTGAATGTTGTGAATTGACTAATTGAATGTGGTTCAAACACCCGCTGAGGCAGGAGATACCGGTTTGCTACTTCACCATCAGTTTCGTTAGTTTAATTCTTTTATTTTGTGTTCATTTCGTATTTTGGTTGTGGGTTGCAACCTATTTTGCTTGAGGGCAAGCAAAAGGTTAGTATGAGGGGGTTGATATGTGTCGTTTTTGCGCATTCTGTTGCATTAGTTTTAGTTGTGTTTGCATTGTGCAGTGCATGCTTTTCATTTACATTTTGTTCATTTTAGAGTAAACATTTGCATTTTATCATATCTCACTCGGGCATGATAAATTTGCAGGAAAAGTGGCCGGAAAACCAAGAATGGAGCAAAGTGTACAAAAGAGAAGGCAACGGACAGAATGAGCGGCACCCGAGCGGTAGAAAACTACCACCCAGGGCGCGAAAGATGAATAGCTGAAGGATTTTTACATAAGAGTCCGCGCTCGAGCGGTACTTTTCTACCGCCCGAGCGCCACCTATTTTTGGCAAGATTTGTGCAGCCGATTCTTTACCTTAATTTGAGGAGGAGAGTGATATGGAAGGTTGGGTGGACGTTTTTGGGGGCATTCAGACAGAATTCTTGAGCCGTCAACGAGTTTGGAGAGCACTTCCGCTCTTGGATTGAAGATTTGAAGATTTCGGGCATCGTTTCTTGCGTTTTTCGTCAACTCTAGTATTTCTTATTTAGTTTTATCGTTTCAACTTTGCTTTGTTTATTTTGACTATGAATTTCAGTAGCTAAAACTTTATTATTTGTTGGGATTAAAGGGGATCCTACCCCGAACGTTGAGTTGAATTAATTTATATTTCGATTGTGCGTTATTCTTGATTTTACTACTATTTTACTGTGTCATTAAAGCGTAGCTAACTTTAACGACGTTTTCATATCACGAGTGAGTTCGAGAGAATAACGAGTGATAGGATCGAGTAGTATAATTCGCGGATCTACAATTTACATAGATGTATGAAATTGGATACGTGCCGATAGTCATAGTCCTTAGGGTCGAAAACTAGGAGATTTCATAGGTCGAAATGCGATTTGCTCTTGATAAATAATTAAAGATATTTAACTACTTCATTGAGTAGAATTAGTTTGGCATAGCAGCTCGAGAGAGTGTGTTCAATGGATTGGGAAATCCTGTCGGAAGCGTAGATCACGATCGAACGAATTAATTAATGAACGAGGGGTAGGTGAACCGAGATTCCCAACAAATCCATTTCTCATTGAATTTTAACTCAACATTTTCGATTAACTTATCATTCATTACTTGTTGAATCATTTTAATTGCATATTTATTTGAGCATAGTAGGAATAATCACACAACTCAATTTTCATTGCTAAATGTTAAATAACTGAAAATAACAATTGTAAAACACAGTCTTCAGTGGAACGATACTTGTACTCACGTACACTATATTATAATTTGACATCGTGCACTTGCGATTAATTTTTGAGCATACAAAATAATATTTTATTGGAGATTTCACTGTGCAAGTTTTGCTCGATCATCGACCAACAGTAATAGAAAAGACTCCAGTTCTATTCACGTCGATAGGGTATCGATCACCAGTAATAGAAGAAGCTCGGATTCTATCCACATCGGTATAGTATCGATCACCAGTAATAGAAGAAACTCCGATTCTATCCACATCGATATAATATCGATCATCAGTAATAGAAGAAGTTATAATTCTATCCACATCGATACGGTACCGATCACCAGTAATAGAAGAAGCTACAATTCTATCCACATCGATAGCCAAACAACCGGTGACAGACTTTGGCACTATCGCCAATACGCTATCTTGTGACATTGTGCAATGTGCCCGTGGCGATCCCACCACTATCAGGCACTTCTGTCACAAGATTACTCGTCTAATACCTGCTGTCAATAAATCAAGAGAACAAGTATGTCAATCAAATCAATACAATAAGGTAAAGTATGTGATTTAGGGAAACTCGAGCCAAATCTCACTCGAGTTGTGCAATCCCAACTCAACATTAATTTATACCTTTATCTTCTCGGTCCGACGAAGACGAAGTATCGAAGTCAACTCTGTCCATACCCAATCTGATAATGACAATCGAATAGATACAATATCAGTACATAACTCAGTTCAAAACCTGTTCTGATCAATACTCAAATCAAAACATAATCGGATCAATGCCAATCGAAATACGATACCACAATACAATCTCAACCAATACCGAATCTGATCAATATCAATTTACGGATGTTTCGATGACATAACAATACAGTCCCGATAACCCCGTAAATCCCAACATCTCAGAAATAATACCAGAACTCATAATCAATACCGATATAACTCACAATTTCAATGATAATACAAATCTGATATCGAATATCAGTCAAATCGATTCCGAAAATCATAACAATTACAGAAATAGTGTGTTCTTTAATCTGACTTCAATTATACGATGTCTACTGTATCAGAAACACCATATATGATTCCTATTCAATTCTGACAATATCATAATTTTAACACATATCAAAACTTTGCAAAACTTACATCCAGTTGTAGCCTGCGTTGATAGGAACACAGTACTGAAGTCAGATTAAAAATCAGACGGGCGGATTTCTCGTAAATCCCAATCTTTATGTCGAAGAAAACTTACAACCTTTTTCCCTTGAAGCTTGCTCGGTTGCTGAATGAAGAAACACTTCATTTATATATATATATATATATCCACTTGTTAAATGTAAATCAACGTGTCTCCTTCTCCATGATTTTCAGTCGGCGCTCGGGCGGTTATAAACTACCGCTCGGGCGCCGAGCACTCTGCCCGGTACTCGGCTTGTTATCCATTGGCGCTCGGGCGGTAATTTTCTACCGCTCGGGCGCCACAGGTTCTGCCCGAATGGTATTCTTATTGAACACTGGCGCTCGGGCGGTCATTTCCTACCGCTCGGACGCCAACAGTTCTGTCCAAACATTGTACTTTTCATATGTTTTGCCCAATCTGGTCTCGGAATGGCCCGGCTATAATCACCTCAGTTCATAATCAATAAATCATCTCAGATTACAATAGTCAAATTCTCGAGCATTACAATGTTCCATACTTCCGCGACTGCTTCCATCTCCTGACATCTGAAAGAAAACCAAAAAATCAACCTCTAAATCCTCAAAACAGAATTACTAATGTCCCAAAAATCTTTGCATGCTCTGATACCACCATATGTAGCGCATTTACCCGAGCCACTACTAAATAGACTAATGAACATGCAACATTAAACTTAATAACAACAATTAAACAGCGGAAACAAAATACTTTATCATCTTACAACCCAAACGAAAACAAAACAATAACTGCAGCCTTAAACATTAATACAACCATATCGAAAACTTAATTTTGAACGAGAAAATGATAAACCACATAAAACTTCCACTGGATCACCACCAAAAACCCAATTGCTCTAGCCACTTTCCTAGCCGTCCAAACCGTCCAACCTAAGACCTGCCCCATGGAATGGGGTGCCCAAGATGAAAACAAGGACGTGAGCGACAATAGCTCAATACGAGAATATACGAGTATACAAATTGATATGATGCATGCGAAATTCAATATGCTAGGATATCAACGATCAAGTCAAGAATCTCATGTTCAGTCTAGAGGCGCCTGAGTGTGTAGTCTCTGATTTGTCCTAGGCATGTTTTGGCTCCCACACTCATCATCAAGACATGAACCTACAATGTCCAGGTCATCAGAGCCTGTGGGTATCATCAGACACTGTAGCTCTTGATGCCCCATCATCCACAATATAGAATAGGGCTGAGCAGGCCCCAACAAACGAGGTATATCTCAAAAGATATCAGGCTCAACATGATATGTCATGCTTAATATGCCCAAACAGTAAAACATGTATCATGCAACAGATAAATATGCAACATATCAGTGTGTATACTACGCTTGGATATCTCAGTTAGTACATCACATACCTCAGTAAAACAATCTAACAGAAAGCTCTGAACCTATACAATACCAACATAATGAAATCACTATCAAACTAAATCTTGAATTACCCAACATGCTACAAGGTTCTTCCTAATGATCCTTAAATCACTATGTAAAACTTTAGGATTATACCTGCATCCATCGTCAGCCCGCTGATGATGTCTCAATCTCAGTTCACCGACCACTCCTCGAGTCAACACTATCTCCGAAACTTTCAGACACCAAAATGCCCTAGAAACTGGCTAGAAAACCTAAGGTATATGGCTAGAACTCTTGCTGAAGAATGCAGTTGTAGGAAACAAAAGAAATCAGCTTCAATTTATAAGCTGCATCTGTACTAGTTCAGAAAATCTAAATCAATATTATCTGTCGTGTGTCAGAATCTCATTTGTCTAGTTGGATTTCTAGGGATAATGTAATATGAAGTAGATCGGGTTGTCCATTTTAAATTCGGTGGATCCCAACAGCTTGATCTCGAATTATTAATTCCTTAATAATACTTAATCAACAACTCATTAATTATCTCTTAATATGTACTTCATTCAAAATAAGGATTCAGGTCATTACATGCTCAAAGAAGTTAAACTTGTATATGTAGTCTTTAACACATAGACATTAAAAAAGTGTTGGCTAGAAGGTGTTTCCTTCAGTCTAGGATAAGAGTTCAGTTAGGCAGTATGGTAAGTCCTTTGCTGAGTGGGTTTGTACAAGGTGTTGTATAAACCAAAGTCTTTTAGTAGAACCTATCCGAGGTGGTAGAAGGGATGACGTAGGAGCAGTTGAAGTCACTGAACATCCATAAACATATCTTGTGTACTTAACTGTTTAACATTTGTTCTGTTTTGATCAGTTCGAGCTGTTATCAGTTCAGTTCTCACCATAACTGAACTGATATATGCAAGAACCGATCCCCGTTATATTAGTTAATCAGTTTACACAAGTTAAAAACTTTAAATTGATTAGCTTTCTTAACGAAGGATTATTTCGATTATTTTTCGCTTGGTTTAAAATCAAACTCGATCTAATTCATCGATGTTTACATTCTTAGAACACAAGCTATTGTAGATCATTGATAATAATGTGTTTGAAGCACCTTCAAAGGTGCCCGAACCGATCCATCAAAACATACATCAATTAACACCTCAACTACAGAAATTGAATACCTAACCGCTGGAAGCTGTTGTGCCAAACTATTGTGGATTCAACAACAATTAAAGTATTATGGATTTGTTCACAAGAATCTCTGATCTTATGTGACAACACAAGTATAATTACAATCATATATAATGTAGTTTGCACTATTGGTCCAAGCATATTGATGTTTGACATCATTTTATCCGAGATAATGTATTGAAGAAGAACATCATATTGGAATATATCTTTACAGAACAACAAGCAACTAATATTTTTAATAAACCACTCCATGATACTAAGTTTTGTTACTTTAGAAATATTTTAAGCCTTGATGATTTTTCTTTGTTATGCATATGTTTAGGGGGAACTGATTCTAAAAAGTCCCACTAATAAGACAATTGTTAGTTAGATTTTGAGTCTCGCTTATTTTCAAGCCTCATAGCCTACCTATTCCTATCATTTAGTAATAGCTTTTAAGTACTTATCATTTAGTAATACTTTTAAGTACTCATTTATTTCCTTAATCAACCATTAAGAGAATTCTGACTCTTTAAAAATTTAATTACAATTATTAAGTTTGAATGATTCTAAATTATTTTCACGTTCATATTCCAATAAAATTGACGATTGGTTCATACATCGTACGAATTTTTAAATTTTCAAAATACTCTTAGTTGACAGTTTGAAGCGTGTCTTGAATGTCCAAATCAGGTTGCAAATATAAATATCAATTCTTATCTCTTATTGATAAATCTATTCGGGCACCTACGAGGGTGCTTTAAACACATTATTCTCAATGAGCTGCAATAGCTCGTGTTCTAAGAATGAAATCCGATGAATTAAATCGAGTTTGGTTACAAACCAAGCAGAAAATACTCGAAATAATCCTTCGTTAAGAAAGCTAATCAGTTTAAAGATTTTAACTTGTGTAAACTGATTAACTGATGTAAGGGGAATCAGTTCTTGCATATATCAGTTCAGTTATGGTGAGAACTGAATTGATAATAGCTTTAATTGATCAAACAAGTTTTAAAACGAAAGTTAATCAGTTAAATATACAAGATATATTTATGGATGTTAGGAGACTTCAACTGCTCCTTTGTCACCCCTTATACCACCTCGGGTATGTTTCACTAAAAGACTTTGATTTATACAACACCTTTTATAAACCCAATCAGCTTAGGAATTACCCTACTGCCTAACTGAACTCCTAGCCTAGACTGAAAGCAGCATCTTTCAGCCAACACTTGTTTAACGTCTATGTGCTAAAGACTACATACACAAGTTTTACGTCTTTGTGCAAGACTCACTCAACTGATCTTTTAAGCTCTACTCTCTGATATATGTGAGTGATAGTGTGTGAGTGTGAGTGATAATTGGACAATGAATACACCGGGAGGGCGTTCTCACACACTGAGGGAAAAGGGCTTCTATATTAAGCTGATAACACGTTGAAGTGTTCCCTCTCAACTTGGCTGATTGCTTCTTGTAAGCTGATAAGGTTTTTAGCGTGCCCTTCTTCTTCACACATTCTTGTTGTTTTATGTGTTCTTCACTGATCTTCATCTTCTATTATAAGCGTGAAGTTTGATCGTACAGTGAAACTCGACTATTGTGTCAGTTTCATTTTGAATCTGTTCCTCGAAATATGTCTGTACTTTCCAACAGCCATTCTGGAACATTTTGGCTTTAAACATTGATGCAACGTCTATTATTGTCATTTGACTTGAAAATTTCTTTTGTACCTCTATGCACATCTAGATTCCATAGAATAAGCTTGTCGTGTTCTGCAACTGATTGGTTCTAACTGATGCTCTGAACTGGTTATCTGAACTAATCTTCAGTTGGGCTGGTGAAATCAGTTGACTCGTCAGTTGAACTGGTCAGCTGGGCTCTTCATCAGTTGAACTCTTTATCAGCTGGCTATGCTTCTAAAGGTCTTCTGCTGAACCACCTATCAGCTGGACAATCAGTTGAACTGGTTTACGATTCATCAGTTGAACTGGTTCAGTTCGATCAATCAGTTGAAACTTGCAGTTTGCATTCTTTGATAGCTTCAGTTACATTCAGCTAACTGCACACTTAGGCAATTTCATTAGAAACAAAATAACAAGTTTTGTTAACATCAAAATCAAGCAAGATTTAGAACATGAAATATTCCAACACTTATTTTCTTTAACGACTCTTTTAATTTTCAAATTTCAAGATTTCAAATTTTTCTTGCATTGAATTTTCTCACTTTCTTTCAAGAATTCTTTCTGCAGAAATGACTACTCTTTCCTAAATCATAAATGTATTTTCCATCAATTTTGATTCCATTTACGTCATGGAAGCGGCTGCTATTGTTGGAGTATTCAATCTGGTTGAGTCTTCTGGACTAAGGGGGTTTCTAAGTTCTTGTCTGGACAGTTATGTGCCAAAACTATTAATGCTTAAGGGTAAGTTTTCTTGCCTCTGAATGATCACACTCTAGTTATTTACGAAGCCTTATTTGCAACTTTATTTCAGTTGCCCACTGAGGGCTATCTGATTTCTCTACAGGTTCTCAGTCTACTTTTGAGGAAATGAAGACCAATTTTTCTACTTCTAACATGCTAATCAAGACTTTCAGAAATAAAAGAGATATGAAGATGGAGTACCAACTCCTAGGTAATTTGGTCGCCAAGACTCGTGGCTAAGGCAGTATATTTTAATGTATAACACAACTACAAAAAAAATGATTTTCCGCAGCACGTCATCAATTGCGTGCATTAAAAGCACGCTGCGAATAGTACTTTTAACGGCGTGCATCAATATGTACGCTGTTAATATTGTTGCACCTGACGGAAATAACGGCGTGCATTAAAAACACGCTGCGGAAAGTAATATCCGCAGCGTGTATTTATGTGTGCTGTAAATATTATATATTGTCCGCAGTGTGCTTTTAATGCGCGCCGTTAATAACATATATATTAACGGCGCACATTAAAAGCACGCTGCGGAAAGTAATATTATATAATATCCACAGCATGCAATAATGTGCGCTGTTAATACCCTTTGCATTCACGGTGTGCATTAAAAGCACGCTGCGGAAAATGGGTGCGAATTTTTAAATTAGCGATATACATTAACGGCGCGCATTAAAAGCACGCTGCGGAAAGTAATATTATATACTATGTGCAGCGTGTAATAATGTGCGCTATTAATATCCTATGCATTCACGGCGTGCATTAAAAGCACGCTGCGGAAAATGGGTGCGAACTTTTAAATTAGCGACGGTTTTGATAAAACCGTCGCTAATGTAAAAACCGTCGCTAATGTAAAAGTCGCGACGGTTTTAAAAATCGTCGCTATTTTTAACGACGGTATACCATAAACCGTCGCCGATTTTATATATCACCGTCACTTTTAGCGACGGTTTTTATTAAACTGTCGCTAATAGTCGTAAATCAGCGACTGTTGTATTTAAGACGTCGCTAATAGCGACTGTTTAATGGAAAACCGTCGCTAATAGTCGTAAATTGTCTATAAATATCCGTTTTCCGTTCCACACCACTCCACAAAATTTAAAATTTTTCTTTCTTATACGATTTTAATTTTGATTTAGGAACATTTTTTTGTTTCAATTTTTGGCTATTTTTTAAGTGTTAGTTAAGATCATAAGTCAATTTATCATAGTTAGTATTGTAGTTTTTTTAAAATTTATTAAATTATAAAAGTAAATTTTTTTTTATTTTTACGCAAACTTTATGTGGGGATCCGGGCTCTAACTCGACTCTTTTTGGGATTAACTGGATATTTGATAGAAAATGTGTGTCGTAAAAAAAATTTCTTTTAAACACTGTATCAAATGTACATAGATCATACACAACAACATCTTTATTCATTCTAGCATAAACAGATACAAGTCTTGTTCTATTTCCATCATACAAACTAGAGTTCACAACATACTACATATTAAAAAAAGTAAACATTCCTAGTTCCTCTTCTTGGCCCGTGATCTCCACGCTATCTCGTCCTCTCATCTCTGTCTCGACCCAGATCCTGTCCCACCTGTCGTTATGCACACATACAGACACAACAACAGCCGGATACTCCGGTGAGAACAAATCCAAGTATAAAACATGTATACATGCATATCATGCAAGGGAATACAAACCATAATACATGAATATACAAAATAAAACATGAACATACTATCATGAATGAAATAAATAATAACATGTTCCACATAGTCTATGAAACATGAGCAATAGAAAACAATCAACTAAAAATCCAACTCATATCTTGGACTTGACTGTTGTCTAACTCTAGGGATCCCGGTGTGAATAAGATATAACAGATCTCCCACCTACTCTCCCATTCGGGGTGGCGTTACATCTTATTCCTAGACTTCGGTCCTGACTGTATCGAATATCTACAATCGAAGTGATTCTGATCCGAAGAGTCGATACCACCGAACGTCTAGTTATTTGGAGAATCTACCAAATGACTCACCTATCTTAAAGACTTGAATATGAATCTATAAACAAGGCACAACATATCAAAGTAGAAACAACAATCTACTATGTGATTTTGTTGGGAAACTCAAATTGAATCTCATTTGAGTTGTGTCTTCCCAAATTAAACATGAATTATACCTTTCTTGTTAAACCTTTATCGATGTCGAGGTCTCGAAGTCGAAGTGAGGCACGATGAATCTGAAATGGCAATGTTCAATAGATACAAGATCAACATTCAACTCAATCAATACATGTACGTAGCAATATTCATTCTCGGTATATTTCGACGGCATAACGACGTGATCTTGTAATACCAAATCAACTCAAATATCAATACACCATATCAATAACTCATAACCACTATCATATACACTTCAAACTATGAAATTCTGCATAAGTTCATACATATATATGCTGGAAATTCATAACAATTACATACGATAACATTTCTTCGATCCGTTTTCAAATATACGTTCGGAATCATCATAAGAACACATAATAACAACCAATATCTGATTTCCCCAACATCTCAACTTCAAAGCATGTTGAAAATGAACAATACTTACATCCTCTTGTAGCCTTTGATGTAAGGAACACAAATATGAACTCGGATTGAAAATCAGATGGCTAATTCTTTCACAACTCAAAGTTTACTATGAAGAAAGCTTGAGGGAATTTCTGAAATTCTCTCGGTTCTCAGCTGCTGGAAGGAATGGAAATGAAGACACATACAACATATACGCATGGCAAGGGCAAGTGGCTTCTTTTCCAACACCCAAGTTGCACCGCGGGTGCGCTCAACTTTCGGCATGCTATCCAACAATTCAGAAAAGTCGACCGCGGGTGCTCTTGGTGTTTAACCGCGGGTGCGGTGTCTTCTTCTTGACAAAAATCCAACTTACTGGCCATCCACCGCGGGTGCACTCCTTCTTGGACCGCGGGTGCGGTGACCTTACTGTAAAAATGTCCAACTCTCTGTCCATCAACCGCAGGTGCGGTCGGTAGCCTAGCGCGGGTGCGGTCCCCTATCCATGCAACACTTCATAATTTCATTTGATCAACCTACAATCTCGGGCATTACACTTACTGTCGCGAAATATAGCGACGGTTTTGTAAATGTGTCTAAATTTAAATACCGTTGTTAATTCAGCGACGGATTTTAAACCGTCGCGACATTAGCGACGTTGTCTTCTGTTTTGAACCGTCGCCAATTTTTCAAAAACCGTCGCTAATATTTAGATGTTTTTTGAATATTAACGGCGTACATTGCACGCTGCGGATAGTTGTATTAACGTCGTACATATGCACGCCGTTGATAATAGTATTAACAGCATGCAAATGTGCGCTGCGGATAATCTAGAATTTTCAACAGCTTGCAACTTCGCAGCGTGCAATGTGCGCCGCGGAAAAAGAATTTGCGCGCTGCAAAAAGCCATTTTTGTTGTATTGCACTACTGAAAAGTTCTTGGTCATGGTTGCTATTGCTACTGGTATGAAGGTAAACTGTGAAAGGGGATCGGTTACGGTGACCGTAAGCGCAACGGAAGTTAAAAATTTTGATTTTTCATCAAGAAATTTCAGCCACCTCATATTTTGTGTAGCAAATATGACAAACACCAAATATCATACATAGGGTGTTTTAGAATTTACCTATCAATCTCAAGAGATTGATGAATGGCACCAACCAAGTTGTAAACAACTTGGCTCTTCAAGGATGACAAGTCTACAAGCTCTCCTTCCTTCAAAAATTAGACCCACCACTTGCTAGGTAAATCCCCTCTTAATTTGCACTGAAAATTAAGAGGATTTTTCAAGGAGAAGAATATTTCTTCCTCAACACTTGAAGAAGAAATTGAGAGAAAAACTTGGAGAGAAAGATGTGAAGTTTCGGCCAAGGTGGTTAGAAAACGAAGGAGGATGAGTTGTCTTGGTTGTGGGAATAGTTGATCCAAAAAGTTGCATGTCATGCAATATTTTAATTAAAAGTATTCCACAACCTTTCACTTCCCAAGCATGCATATCAAGTGGGCTTGTAACAATTACAAGGCCCATGGACTTTTATTTAAATGTCCCAAACATATTTGAGCCCATTTATAGTTTACTTGATTTTACTCAAGCCCACTAGTTAAATAATTATTTCCAATTGAGCTCTACAAGGTCCAATGTTATTTAATTAATTCAACACTTGAATTAATTTAATTATTTGGACTGTACTAGGCCCACTAGTGTTTAATTAATTCAACACTTGAATTAATTTAATTTAGTCCATAATAATGTTTATGAAAATCACAATTTTCAAATACATTATTCACTTGGCCTACTTTTAATTTAGGAACACATTCATAAATTAAAATTTACATTTCTCTCATAGAAGTCATACTTCTATTTTTTTTACGCTTATAAACTCATTTATAAGCCGTTCAACACATTGAACTATTTTACTTCTCAACGGGATCTAGAAAGCTAGTACTTGTGTGGCCCTCAATGGTTCACTGATACAACTAGCCGTGGGTTCACATTTCCATGTGATTTAGACTAAACATGTCCTTATTTGAGCATACCCCAATTGCTCCATTCTTACTTATCAACTCCTTGATAACAAGAACGTCAGAACTCAAGTCTGATAGTACCCAACCAATCATGTTAAACGCCTAGCAGCATCGCTTACATGATTCCCTAGGTATCAAATGATAGTGCCTGCAAGAACCATTCTATTATGGTTAGCGTACAGTACGGTCCCTTCAACTCATATATCCCGACCGATTCGACAACCATTGGTATATCGAGAGTTGTCAATGAATCGATACTATGTGTCATGTCGTAGTTGCATCGATGATGTAATCTAAGAAACCGCTTTCTTAATTACCACCATACTCTGATCAGATATTTCAAACTACATATACATGAGAACACATAGGATATCCATACCCGAAGGTAAGCGATGAATCCCCGACTACAATGCATCGACTCCTATATGTTTCGACAGAACACCCAACCTTGCCACCTGATGACCCCATGAGAGTCGGTAAACAAGTCAAAGTGTAATTCTAGCACATAGAGTCTCAATGTTGTCCCGGGTTATAAGGACTAATGGTGTACAACCATAAACTAGGAGACTTTTCCACTCGATAAGTGAGAACCACTTGGAAAGTCCTTTATGGAGGTTTGTTCAGTGCACTCTACCAGGAGCACCTATCTGCATGCTCGGACATCACAATGTCCCCTACCAAGGAAACATGGTACTCACATCGCAGATACTAGTATCGTAACTCGAGCGGCCTATATCCTTCTTAGCGGCGGCTGAATCGACTAGGAACCGTTTAGAATATACAGTATTACAAATATGAGTTTCATGATACTCATCATATGAGCATCTCATATTCTTTCTACTATTTGTATATTCAAGGGCTTTATCTATGCAACTAGCATGGGTATACAGATAAAGAAGTGCCAAAATGATAAATTCAAATATTATTAAAATAAAGATTGTTTATACATAGAGTTTCATTGTGAACACTCGGCCAACACTTGGCTCGACGAGCACCTACTCTAACAATCTCCCACTTGCACTAGAGCCAACTACCCATATTCTTCAAACCCATTGATTCGCGATGCTTTTCGAACAATGGTCCAGGTAAAGGCTTAGTTAGCGGATCAGCAACATTATCTGCGGAGCCGACTTTGTCAATCGTGACATCTTCTCTTTCCACGATCTCTCTGAGGATGTGGTACTTTCTCAATACGTGTTTGGACTTCTGATGAGACCTCGGCTCCTTTTCTTGAGCAATGGCTCCCGTGTTGTCACAAAACACCGGGACAGGAGCAACTCCATTAGGAATGACGCCCAACTCTTGGACGAAATTCCTTATCCAAACTGCCTCCTTTGCTGCAGCTGATGCAGCAATATATTCTGCCTCAGTGGTGGAATCCGCAGTACTGTCTTGCTTGGAACTCTTCCAAGAGACAGCAGCACCATTGAGCATGAATATGAATCCAGAGGTTGACATCGAGTCATCGATATCGCTTTGGAAGCTAGAGTCGGTATGGCCTTCCAATTTCAGTTCTCCACCCCCATAGACCAAGAACAATTTATTGGTCCTTCTCAAATACTTGAGGATGTCTTTCACAGCTTTCCAATGTGGAAGACCGGGGTTCTATTGATATCTACTCACTACACTTAGTGCGAAAGCCACGTCAGGACGCGTAGATATCATCCCATACATGATGCTACCAATTGCAGATGCATAAGGAATGCTTGTCATCGCCGCTATCTCTGCATCAGTCTTGGGAGACATAGACTTGGATAGGGACACGCCATGACACATTGGTAGATGTCCTCTCTTGGACTCATCCATCGAGAACCGTTTCACGATGGTATCAATGTATGTGGACTGGGTGAGACCAAGCAATCTTTTTGGTCTATCTCTATAGATCTGTATTCCCAATACAAAAGATGCTTCACCCAAGTCCTGCATCGAGAACTTACTCGCTAACCATATCTTCGTTGATTGCAACATTCCTACATCATTCCCAATGAGTATAATGTCATCAACATACAACACCAGGAATGTCACAGCACTCCCACTGACCTTCTTATACACACAGGGTTCCTCAGGATTCTTAGCAAAACCAAACTCTTTGATTGTACTATCGAATCTTAGATTTCAACTCCTAGATGCCTGCTTTAGACCATAAATAGATGTTTGAATTTGCATACCATATGCTCACTTCCGATAGATGTAAACCCTTCGGGTTGAGACATGTAAATCTCTTCCTTAATATCCCCATTAAGAAAGGCTGTCTTAACATCCATTTGTTATATCTCATAGTCATACCATGCAGCTATGGCTAGTAATATCCTTATGTACTTGAACATTGCAACTGGAGAAAAGGTTTCCTCAAAGTCAACTCCTTGTCTTTGAGTATATCCTTTTGCCACCAATCGCGCCTTGAAGGTCAATACCTTCCCATCCGCCCCAAGTTTCCTCTTGTAAATCCATTTACACCCTATGGGAACAATTCCCTCAGGTGGATCCACGAGATTCCACACTTGGTTCGAATGCATGCAATTCATCTCAGATTCCATCGCTTCAAGCCACTTGGATGAATCGGCATCAGATAATGCTTCCTTGAAGGTCCTTGGATCACATCCATGGTTAGGCTCATCATGGCCCTCTTCAAGAAGCAGACCATACCTCATAGGTGGTCTCGAGACTCTCTCGGATCTTCTAGGAGCTTGTATCTCCTCTCTTGGCTCTTCGGGTGTGGGTTCTACAATTGTGGGTGTCTCTCGAACCTCTTTGAGTTCTATCATCTCTCCTTTTCTATCTAATAGAAATTTTTTTTCCAAAAAGGTTGCATTCCTAGAAACAAACACCTTTGTTTCTTGGGGATGATAGAAGTAGTATCCAACCAAATTCTTTGAATATCCCACAAAGTAACATAAAATGGATCGACTATCCAATTTATCTCCCACTACCTGCTTCACATAAGCACGGCACCCCCATATTCTAAGATAAGAATATTTGGGTGGCTTACCCATCCATATCTCATATGGTGTCTTATCAACTGTAATTGTATGAACATTGTTCAACAACATTGCCGCTGTCTCAAGCGCATATCCCCAAAAGGATGGCGGCAGCTCAGTGAACCCCATCATAGACCGAACCATGTCCATCAAACTCCGGTTACGACGCTCCGAAACATCATTCAACTGTGGTGTAGCGGGCGGAGTCCACTGCGAGAGAATCCCATTCTCCCTAAGATACTCTTGGAACTCGGCACTCAAGTACTCACCACCTCGATCCGATCGAAGTGTCTTGATGCTTCGTCCCAATTGCTTCTCTACTTCACTTCTGAATTCTTTGAACCTTTCAAAGGCTTCAGACTTGTATTTCATCAAATACACATACCCATACCTCGAAAAGTCATCGGTAAAGGTGATGAAGTAGGCATGTCCATGCTTAGTAGGTGATGCTAAGCGGACCGCACACATCGGTATGGATCAAATCCAATAACCCTTTGGCTCGCTCCACATGGCCCTTAAAGGGAATCTTGGTCATCTTTCCTTTTAGACAGGATTCACAAGTCGTGAGAGCATTAATATCAGACATATCAAACATGCCTACTCCCACTAACTTGTTCATCCTTCTTAGGGAAATAAGTTCTAATCGAGCATGCCATAATTGTGCCGAATTTAGAGTATCTTGTTTGCGCTTTTTTGTTGTTGTTATAGCTTGGACATTGTTAAGTGGAATATCTTTCAATTATAAGGTGTAGAGATCGTTTTCAAGTTCTCCAGTACCAATTAAACATTCATTCTTGTAAATATTGCAAACACCTTTGCTAAATAAACAAGAAAATCCATCTTTATCTAACATAGAAATGGAAATAATGTTTTTCACCAACTCAGGTACAAACAAAACGTCTCTTAACAACATAAAATCATTGTTCAAAATTAAAGAAACATCTCCAACAGCTTTGGCAGCAACTCTTCCCCCATTGCCCATCCTCAAGAAGGTCTCACCTTCCCTGAGCCTCCTACTTCTTCCCATCACCTGCAAATCATTACAGAGATGTGAGCCACAGCCGGTATCCAATATCCAAGAAGTAGAGTTAATTGAAATGTTTACTTTGATATAGAACATACCGTTTCAAGAACTCTTCTGGGCCAGATATTCCCTGCAATTACGCCTCCAATGTCCAGGCTTCTTGCAGTGATGACAGATGTCAACAGTCTTGTCAGCCTTAACTGGTGCAGGCTGCCACAGCGGGAATCGGAGTCTGCCTCTTCAAGGGCGCGTTCTTGTTGGGACGTTGGAAAGAACGCTTCTTTCCTTTCCCAGGTGGACCGCTCTTCGTACCAGATGAAGAGCCCACAAAAAGAACCGGCTTCTCTTTCTTGATGGTGGACTCAAATGTCACAAGCATGTTCACCAACTCCTCAAGGGTCGGCTCCATCTTGTTCATATTGAAGTTCACCACAAAAGGATCAAATGAGCTAGGCAGCGATAAGAGCAACACGTCGGTGGTCAACTCCGAAGGAAAGATCAGATCCATGCCAACGAGCTTGTCCACGAGCCCAATCATCTTCAAGCCATGCTCATGGACCGAGGCCCCATCTCGCATGCGCATAGTGATCAGCTCCTTGACGGTAGCATGCCTAAGAGACCGAGTCTACTCACCAAAGAACTCCTTGAGGTGCATATGAATGTCAGCATCATTCTTTGCATACTCAAAACGCCTCTGCAGCTCATCATTCATAGAAGCCTGCATATAACACCTAGCCTTCAAGTCAAGGTCACACCAATCCTTGTAGGTCTGCAATTTCTCAGGAGTGCAGCTAGTCGGAGCCTCAGCAGGGGGCGACTCAGTTAGTGTATATGCAATCTTTTCCGAGTTTAGGACGATTTTCAGATTTCTTAGCCAAGTGAGATAGTTAGGTCCGGTTAACACATGTTTTTCAAGTATAGCGGATAGCGGGATGCGAATCGAAGACATTGTCAAAGTTTTGTACTGAAAAGTAAAATAGATAAATGTTAATGACTATTTTAAAATATTTAATAAGATATAAATTTTGGACTTTAACTTTATAAATTTTCGCTCCCACTGTTTTGATATTTTCACTACCCTCTAGTGAAAACGGGAAACTCCTTTCCTCAGTAGGTACGTAAGGTCCAATTAGCGAATTATGATCCCGAATAATATCAGCCAATCATAATTCCTAAAAGGTAGTTTCCAATTGCATCTCAATGCAACCCTTACGTAAACTTTTGTATCACGTTTGATTAGGACCCAATAATATGACGTCGTTCATCTTTACGTGTCAAGCCTTACCCATCGATGTTGAACCTTAATGGACGGTCGCCATGAGTTCCCTCAATAATATGAGCCGAAATCATGGGAGTTCCACGTAGTTCACATCACCATGTCAATGGATGTCACAGCTTTCCGGCACCCAGAGCTCCCCCAATAATATGAGCCGAGCCCCGAGTACGGGTAGCGTTCATCATGCACCCATTGTCGATGGAAGACAAGGAAATTATAAACAATTTTATAATTCCCCTTTTCGGGCTTGATATTAATTTTGAATCTTATTCAAAATGATGGATTTTTAATTTTGAAAGGTCTCATCATTAATTTTATTCTAAAAGCTCGTCATGTTTGATCGTATGTTTGCCGGATTCATGCAACTTTGTTATTATCATAATAATAACGCACATACTCATTATTTATAACATATCATGCATATATTATAAACAGTAAACAAAACAAGGATGATCAATCGCCCCAAAACTAATGGCCCGTGTGAGCTAAACACGGGCCTAGGTCCAATCCTAGAGAAATGTATGGGATGCAAATGCAACTATTACATTAGCTTCCAATATTTACATGTCGTCGATCTTCATAATCATTATGGCCACCATCTTCCAATCTTGATCATCCACTATACTAATATTTACAAATAAATATCCATGGAAAATAGGGATACATCTCATGGGGGTGGGAACGGGCCATAAACCAAGCCCACTTTATAAATTGATAATTATTACAATCATTCAACACAAAATATCCTAGCATACACCTAGCAAATTGGGCTTGGGCTTTTGATCATCCTTCATGCATAATATCACATATCATACACCATCAATTAATTATCACAATAATTAATTGATCCAATATTATATATCTTGATCCAATCACTAACCGCCACGATTATAAACTAAATTAACAAAGTATACAAACACATTTGTCTACTTTCCAATTAATTTATTTATAACTGAATTTCTTATAAATCACAATTTACTATAAATAATTAAAGTCCAACTTCAATTATTTATTTTATGAGAAAAATTTGCAACTTTTGTAATTTTAAACTTAAGGGCCCAAAAACTTATTTTTCACCCAAAACATTTTGGCCCATTTAAAATTCACAATAGGTTAGCCATCTAATGGCCCAACAACTCAAGGCCCATGACACTTTGATAATCCAAAACATTTTTGGAAACCCTAGTCGTCATCGCCGTCGCCGGATTCCGGCAACAAAAAATTTTTTTTATTATTAAAATCATAGGGGGTTTCGGGCAGCCCCTTGGGCTGCCCTTGCTGCCCGTTTCGGGCAGCCCCTCGGGCAGCTTGGGCTGCCCGAAATGGGCAGCAACAAGCTGCCGAAATAAGCCCCAAAAAGGCCTTGATATTGTTGCAAAATTTTGTTCTCATGCGGTTAGAAATCAATCTCAATATAATATCTTGTAATTGCTACACAAAATCGTAACCTTAGCTCGGATACCACTTGAAAGGGGATCGGTTACGGTAACCGGAAGCACAACGGAAGTTAAAAATTTTGATTTTTCATCAAGAAATTTCGGCCACCTCATATTTTGTGTAGCAAATATGACAAACACCAAATATCATACATAGGGTGTTTTAGAATTTACCTATCAATCTCAAGAGATTGATGAATGAAACCAACCAAGTTGTAAACAACTTGGCTCTTCAAGGATGACAAGTCTACAAGCTCTCCTTCCTTCAAAAATTAGGCCCACAACTTGCTAGGTAAATCCCCTCTTAATTTGTACTAGAAAATAAGAGGATTTTTCAAGGAGAAGAATATTTCTTCCTCAACACATGAAGAAGAAATTGAGAGAAAAACTTGGAGAAAAAGATGTGAAGTTTCGACCAAGGTAGGTTAGAAAATGAGGGAGGATGAGTTGCCTTGGTTGTGGGAAAAGTTGATCCAAAAAGTTGCATGCCATGCAATATTTTAATTAAAAGTATTCCACAACCTTTCACCTCCCAAGCATGCATATCAAGTGGACTTGTAACAATTACAAGACCCATGAACTTGTATTTAAATGTCCCAAACATATTTGAGCCCATTTATAGTTTACTTGATTTTACTCAAGCCCATTAGTTAAATAATTATTTCCAATTGGGCTCTACAAGGTCCAATGTTATTTAATTAATTCAACACTTGAATTAATTTAATTATTTGGACTGTACTAGGCCCACTAGTGTTTAATTAATTCAACACTTGAATTAATTTAATTTAGTCCATAATAATGTTTATGAAAATCACAATTTTCAAATACATTATTCACTTGGCCTACTTTTAATTTAGGAACACATTCATAAATTAAAATTTACATTTCTCTCATAGAAGTCATACTTCTATTTTTTTTTACGCTTATAAACTCATTTATAAGCCGTTCAACACATTGAACTACTTTACTTCTCAACGGGATCTAGAAAGCTAGTACTTGTGTGGCCCTCAATGGTTCACCGATACAACTAGCCGTGGGTACACATTTCCATGTGATTTGGACTAAACATGTCCTTATTTGAGCATACCCCAATTGCTCCATTCTTACTTATCAACTCCTTGATAACAAGAACGTCAGAACTCAAGTCTGATAGTACCCAACCAATCATGTTAAACGCCTAGCAGCATCGCTTACATGATTCCCTAGGTATCAAATGATAGTGTCTGCAAGAACCATTCTATTATGGTTAGCGTACAGTACGGTCCCTTCAACTCATATATCCCGACCGATTCGACAACCATTGGTATATCGAGAGTTGTCAATGAATCGATACTATGTCTCATGTCGTAGTTGCATCGATGGTATAATCTAAGAAACCCCTTTCTTAATTACCACCATACTCTGATCAGAGATTTCAAACTACATATACATGAGAATACATAGGATATCCATACCCGAAGGTAAGCGATGAATCCCCGACTACAATGCATCGACTCCTATATGTTTCGACAGAACACCCAACCTTGCCACCTGATGACCCCATGAGAGTCGGTAAACAAGTCAAAGTGTAATTCTAACACATAGAGTCTCAATGTTGTCCCGGGTTATAAGGACTAATGGTGTACAACCATAAACTAGGATTTTTCCACTCGATAAGTGAGAACCACTTGGAAAGTCTTTTATGGAGGGTTTTTCAGTGCACTCTACCAGGAGCACCTATCTGCATGCTCGGACATCACAATGTCCCCTACCAATGAAACATGGTACTCACATCGCAGATACTAGTCTCGAACTCGAGCGGCCTATATCCTTCTTAGCGACGGCTGAATCGACTAGGAACCGTTTAGAATATACAGTATTACAAATATGAGTTTCATGATACTCATCATATGAGCATCTCATATTCTTTCTACTATTTTTATATTCAAGGGCTTTATCTATGCAACTAGCATGGGTATACAGATAAAGAAGTGCCAAAATGATAAATTCAAATATTATTAATATAAAGATTGTTTATACATAGAGTTTCATTGTGAACACTCGGCCAACACTTGGCTCGACGGGCACCTGCTCTAACAAACTGATCATTAGTTCGCTTCAAGATACTCAAGGCATGACACCCAAGAGTGGGCAAAACGTAAATTTAAGGATAAGGAGGCGCGCACGGCTCGACCTGGGTGCAGGGACACGCGTGGTGGCTCAGGTTTTGTTAGAATGGGTTTTGTAGGGTCCTCGATGGGTTCCTCGGTGACTGGGCTCGGTGGTAGACGGGTTGGTGAAACCCGCAAGCCCTAGTAATAGAAAAACAAGGGCTGGTCGCGGGCTCGGCTGCCAAGGCTTGTCACACGGCTGATTTGGGGCTCTAGACTGGTTCAATTAGGGTTCAGGACAGTAGGCTAGGGACTGCTCAAGGTCTAGTTTGAGGTGGCTCGAGGGAGGCTCGGATTTTTGGGAAAAAAGTGGCTTAGGAAGGTTAGGGTTCGGTTACAGCTTGGGAAGGAAAACGGGCTTGAACCATGGCTCAAGGGGTTGGTTCGTGGTTCACGGGGGTAGTTTGGAGATGAAAAGTTTATGTTTAATATTTGCGAATAAAATATTAAGTTTTGAATTTATTCGTGTTTAAAAATATTAAACACAGTTTAGATATAAAGTCAATAAATCAAAAGGCTCGAGTTTACATCTAAGAAAAATATTATAAGTCAAATACAGCTTACATGATGATACTGGGATAGGCTTGAGTCAAGAAAAGTAAGAAAAATTCAAAATTAGGAAGTTCGAGGTTCAAGGGTAAATTGGTCATTTCACGTCTCAGGTAGTTCGAAAGGTCTGGTAGTGTCCTGAAGAATCATAATACATGCTAAATGATATTTTAAAATGCTTATGATGAAAATATGATATTTTATGATATATACAAAGGTTTTATGATTTTTCTCGTAAAATTCTATTTTTAAAGGACACATTATTTTATAAATAAAAGGAAAAGAAAAAAATTTGAAGGATCTGAATTGACTGTGACACCAAAGCTTTAACGAGGATATCATGAGGGAAAAGGCCCTAGAGGAAGGGAGTCTGTTTATGTGAATAGTGTTAGAGTAGGTGCCCGTCGAGCCAAGTGTTGGCCGAGGGTTCATGTTTAAACTCTATGTATCAATAGTCTTTATTTTAATAATATTTGAATTTATTGTTTTGGCACTTCTTTATCTGTATACTCATGCTAGTTGCATAGATAAAGTCCTTGAATATACAAATAGTAGAAAGAATATGAGATGCTCATATGATCTGTATCATGAAACTCATATTTGGGATACTGTATATTCTAAACAGTTCCTAGTCGATTCAACCGCCGCTAAGAAGGATATAGGCCGCTCGAGTTTGAGACTAGTATCTGCGATGTGAGTACCATGTTTCATTGGTAGGGGACATTGTGATGTCCGAGCATGCAGATAGGTGCTCCTTGTAGAGTGCACTGAAGAACCCTCCATAAAGGACTTTCCAAGTGGTTCTCACTTATCGAGTAGAAACGTCCTAGTTTATGGTTGTACACCATTAGTCCTTATGACCAGGGACAACATTGAGACTCTATGTGCTAGAATTACACTTTGACTTGTTTACCGACTCTCATGGGGTTATCAGGTGGCAAGGTTAGGTGTTCTGTCGAAACATATAGGAGTCGATGCATTGTAGTCGGGGATTCACCGCTTACCTTCGAGTATGGATATCCTATGTGTTCTCATGTATGTATAGTATGAAATCTCTGATCAGAGTATAGTGGTAAGTATGAAAGGGGTTTCATAGATTACACCATCGATGCAACTACGACATGACACATGGTATCGATTTATTGACAACTCTCTATATACCAATGGTTGTCGAATCGGTCGAGATATATGAGATTAAGGGACTGTACTGTACGCTAACCATAATTGAATGGTTCTTACAGGCACTATCATTTGATACTTAGGGAATCATGTAAGCGATGCTGCTAGGCGTTTAACATGATTGGTTGGGTACTATCAGACTTGAGTTCTGACATTCTTGTTATCAAGGAGTTGATAAGTAAGAATGGAGCAATTGCGGTATGCTCGTATAAGGACATGTTTAGTCCGAATCACATGGAGATGTGAACCCATGGTTAGTTGTATCAATGAACCATTGAGGGCCACACAAGTACTAGCTTTCTAGATCCCGTTGAGAAGTAAAATAGTTCAATGTGTTGAACGGCTTATAAAGGAGTTTATAAGCTTGAGGAAAAATAGAAGTGTGACTTCTACGAGTGAAATGTAATTTTTAATTTATGAATGTGTTCTTAAATTAAAAGTTGTCCAAATAAATAATGTATTTGAGAATTGTGATTTTCATAAGCATTATTATGGAATAAATAAATTAATTCAAGTGTTGAATTAATTAAAACTAGTGGGCCTATTAGAGTCCAAATAATTAAATTAATTCAAGTGTTGAATTAATTAAGTAACATTGGGCCTTGTAGAGCTCAATTGGAAATAATTATTTAACTAGTGGGCTTGAGTAAAATCAAGCATTGTTTAATTGGGCTCAAATATGTTTGAGACAATTTAAAAGTCCATGGGCCCTTTGTAAATGTTACAAGCCCACTTTATTTGCATGCTTGAGAGGTGAAGGGTTGTGGATTACTTTTGATTAAAATATTGGCATGGCATGCACATGCTTCCTTTAGCTTTTTCCACAACCAATACAAGTCATTCACTCTCCCACTCATACTCACTTGGCCGAAATCTCAAGAGGATTTTCTCCTCATTTTTCTCTCAATTTTGTTCTTCAATTGTTGAAGAAAAACACTTACTTCTCCTTGAATAATCCTCCTATTTTTCTAATGCAAAATATAAGGGGATCTTCCTAGTTGGTGGTGGGCTCGATTTTGAAGTAAGGAAGCTTGTAGATTTGTCTTGCCTTGAAGAGCTTAGTTGTATATCAACTAAGTTGGAGCCATCATCAATCTCAAGAGATTGATAGGTAACGATTTCTCAACACCCTATGTATGACATATTGTGTTTTTGTATTTGCTACACACCTAGTACATCATGTGGTGCTCGAATTTCTCTTGCAGAAACCGAAATTTTGAGCTTCCGTTGCCTTTCGAGCACCTAAAACCGATCCCCTTTCAAATAGACCCCAGAGAGAGCCCGACAATCGTATTTCTATATTTGGCCACGGCCCAGTGACGAGATTTACTGACGCACCGCCCCAAGTACGTGGTATAGCTAGACCGATCAGTCGATCATGATGATATGATATATGATGTCACTTTCAAAGATCAAACTTCATCAAAAAAATGATATATGATGATGAAAAGCTTTACGATTAAATGACTTATGATATGATATATGATTACGAGTTTTTACGCTAGTTTATTTTATTAAAGATTTATTTTAATGCTGCATGTGCCTTTATATGTATTATTTGTTACGTATATTTAGAACGTGCTGAGTCATTAGACTCAGTAGGTTTGGATGGTCCCAGGCGCTGATGATTTTGAGGGAGGCGCTGACGCTCGAGTAGATCGGGTCCGACAGTACACTCCCGATGGACTTTTATTTTTCGCATTAGATTACGATTTAAAGTCTTAAAGTAAAGATTTTGAAGATTATTTATTTAAATATTTTATGCGTTATTTTGAAGTTTAATTTGGACTATTTTAAAATTGACGTACGATTTTGTGGGCGACGATTAATGGATTTTATGCATTTAAGAATTTTAAATATTAGTTTTTATGTTGGATGGTTTTGAAGTTAGAAGAAAATGTTTTTTAAAAAAAAATTCCTTAGTATTTATTTAAATTTTAAAGTTAAAAGTAACAAACATTTCAAGTATTATGATGGCCAAGTCTATGACATCATTCCAAACATCTCATGTTTCAAGAGATCAAAATGTTACTATTGTTGTCGAGCCAACTGATGTGAAGGCTGATCATGAACTAGCTTTCCTTCCTTGACAAAATCATAAAAAAAAAAAAGAAGGAAACTGATCAACAAGCTTCAAAATACCCAGTGATGATGCTGAACTATATGGTTCTCATCACTCTCAATGGCAAATGCCATCAGTTCATCCATCCTCCTCCTTGGTTCCAAAAAATATTTAAGATGTTCCACAAGATCCAAGTGTTGATTCTTCAATTAACTTACCTCTTCCACAAACTGAAGCCTTGGAATTGTTAGATAAAATTGCTAAAAACAGTAGCGTAGAGATAAAGCAATAATCGAAACAAATGTGATGTTTACAGTATGACTATTGTGTAAAAGAAAACAAAACCAAACCGAGACCTGTAGCATGTACAGTTTCTTTAAAACAGATTCGTCCCCTCATGTATGTGCTTTGAGGATCGTCTTGGACGTCTGTTTCCCAGGATACAACGGAACAACCAGCAGTGACTTGGCACGAGACACTACTACAGCGAACTGAAAACGTACCTTTACTTTATCACCGAGATTTAACGGAGGCCAAATGGAAAGATAACAATATGAAATGCAAGAAAATACTTGAAAGAGAGAAGATTTTCATGTACTTGATATGAGGAAATGAACCCACTATATATAAGCCCCAAAATGCACATCAAGAGTCATGGAAGATTAATTAACTCAATTAATCTTCCCATTAACTCAAGAATATGAAGAACCAAAGGTCTTCAAGTAACTCAAGAATGTGAAAAGTCAAAAGACACTCCACAATAATGAGCCACAACCAACTCAAGAATGTGGAGAGCCAAAAGACACTACCACATTCATGAGTCATAACTTTCATTCAAACTCTAAATTTTATTAAAATTTCCAACAGGAATCTCCACTAGTTAGGGGGATATCCCTTGCAAATGTCGATGAAGTTGTGCAGTTCATTGCGCAACAATAGAATAATGAATTTTTGGGTGAACTCCCTCTATTTTATCTTGTTCTTGAACAATTGGTCCTTCCATAAAAAATTCCAGAAACTATTGTGCCAGAAGAATAACTGATTCTGTCAGAGAATGAAGAATCAATTAGGGTTGAAGTTGTGAAAAAATATATTGTACTGCCTAAGTCAGTTGAGTTGGTACATGAGATTGAAATGGTCTGAGTTGGTACATGAGATTGGAATGGTCGAACAAACAATATGAGTACCAGATGGTGCTGAAATTTAAAAAGTTCATAAGTTTGAGTACATCAGTCATACTGAACCAATTTTGGCGATTGATCAGGAACCAAATCTTACTATTGTTCTCACTCCTCCACCAATTGGATCCAAAGAAATTTCAAGGATCATGAACTCTCTACTTAAAAATTCCAGAAAATGACAAGCTCTAGAACATCAATACTAGTTTGACTTCGGTTACCTGCAACTTGACACGCTTGAAGCAAGGAAAACTAACTACTTTTGATGTTGTTAAAAGCTACAAATATAAAATTCTCAAAGAAGTATCTTCAATCTCTAAGAATATGGTGGACTTGTTTACAATTAGAACATATCGAGAAAGTATAGGCTGCCACTGCAACCGATCTTGGTAAAGAAATTCAAACATAAAATTATCAGTTATCTTCCAAGATTGATGAATTCGATTCTCAGATATCTAACAAGATTGATAATGTTAGTACCCAACCGAATTTGTTGATTATCTGAAGAAATCGGGTGTTATTGACAAAAAAGGGGAAGCTAGTTAGTAGAAGACTGAATCCAATCACTCTTGAGAACCATCTAGGCCGATTGATTCTAAAAAGTACTCGGACAGTTACAAAGAACATCAGAGGAAGTAGTGATTTGATTAGTTTCAATTTCTTTATCCGTTTGACAGCTTTTGAGGATTATTTTTTTTAGCAGAAGTATCATCTATCTAGTTAAGTTATAAGAATTCAGTCTTTATTATATGTGCATATTTTGTAAATAAAAAAAGTGAAAATTTTTGGATCAATTAAATTTTGGTGAATTAAAAAAGGCTACTAAATTAAAGAAAAATTAAAATATCCTAGCAAAACTAAAATCTTTAAAATGAAATGATTACTATTGAGTAACCGATCTTCTAGCCCAACCGATCAATGAGCATGACTGAGTATTGAAAGCTAATTATCAAATGACACTCATTCAATGATCACTGATGATCATACCTAACTGAATCAATCAAGCTTTCCAGAAGACATTCTCTTAGAACTATTAGATCATTTCTTGTTAATGATCAGAATCCAACTGACATATCAAATAAAGTTTTCCATATCAATAACTTTTTTTCCGCTGAATGTCAGTGTCAATGCGTGTTGGATCTCGGTTTTCTACGCGTCCAAACGCAGCGTAAGTTTTAAAAATTTTAATTTTATTTTGACAATCAAAATATGTTTTGCTTTGGTCGCTCGTATGATTTTAACAAAAGCATTCATAGGGTGTGATACTCACGGGAAATTTAGGGTCCGATCCAGGCAAACGTCACTAATCCAGACACGGGCTTCAAGATTACCCTGGGCCTGAAATCACAAATAAGACCGTTAGGAGGGGGCCAGGAGGGTGTCCCGGCGTAGCCCCTCCGACGCTCAAGTCAGAGACTGAGGATATATGGGGGGAGCAGCTAAGGGCGCTGCTGAAAATAATATAGTGAATCCAATAATCATACGCTCCAACATGGTATTTATAGAAGAATACCTGGGCTTATCATGGGTCATTCACCTGTGGGCCTTAATGATGGGCCGGGAATTTGGGCCGGATCTTGATGGGTTCATTCCTGGGTATCACCAGTCTCCCTCTCCCGAGTCGAACTGAATCGTAGGTTCAAAGTTCGATTGATTGCGTTGTTCTCGGTTTACAACACGTGAGTTGTGCATTTTCTTCCAGCCCTCCGTCAGTCTCCAAAAAGTTGGAAACAAATCAAATATCAATCCTAGCACCGCTTCATCATCACCTCGCCGCCTGCACGCCAGCCCCAACAGCGTGCGTCCGCCCTTGCGCGCCTCGCCCCCTCGCGCGCTCGCCCGGCGCCCTTGCCGAGCTCGTCCGGCGCCCTGCCGAAGCACTCGCCCCCTCGCGCACCACGCTCGCCTGCTCGCCTGGGCGCCGGCTCGCCCGCGTGCCACAGGCTCGCCCTCAAGCCCTCGGCCATGCCTTCACCCTAGCGCCTGCTCGCCCGCGCCACGCCAGCTCGCCCGCACCCCGCAGCTCGCCCGCCACTCCAGCTCGCCCCTAGCCCCTCGCCTGCCGCTCTAACCCTTGCCCGCCAAGCGTCTGCTCGCCGCACGCCCGAGCGCCACACGCCAGCTCGCCCGCCACTCCGGCTCGTCCGAGCGCCTGCTCGCCCCCGCCACGCCACGCCAGCTCGCCGAGAGCCTGCCTGCCCGCCACTCGCTTGCCCTCGCGCCACAGGCTCGCCCTCACGCCTTCGCCCACGCCTTCGCCTCGTCCAATATGTTGAGAAATTTGATATATTCCCTTGCGAATGATTGTGTGATTTCTGAAAAAATTATGGGGGCGTCTGCTCCCCGTAAACATCTTTTGTTATCGACTAACCAAATAAATTTTTCTCTTCCCAAACTTTGCTCCTCTTCTAGGCGATGCCTTAGCAGGAAAATAAAAACTCAACATCTCCACCCTCTAACTCCTCTGCTAGGTGACACCTTAGCAGGAAAAATAAATTTAATTCTCCTCATCCACTCTTCTCCTCTGCTAGGCGATGCCTTAGCAGGAAAATAACATTTTTCTCCTCCCAAACTCTGCTCCTCTGCTAGGTGATGCCTTAGCAGGAAAATAAAAATTCACTACCCCCACCCTCTAGCTCCTCTGCTAAGCCAGGTCTTAGCAGGAAAATAAAATTCAACTCCTCCATCTAACTCCTCTGCTAGGTGATACCTTAGCAGTAAAATTTAAATTCAACACATCCACCCTCTAACTCCTCTGCTAGGCCGGGCCCTAGCAGGAAAATAAAATTCAACTCCTCCATCTAACTCCTCTGCTAGGTGATACCTTAGCAGGAAAATAAAATCAACACCTCCATCCTCTAACTCCTCAGTTAGGCGATGCCTTAGCAGGAAAATAAAATTCAACGCGCCCACTCTCTAACTCCTCTGCTAGGCGATGCCTTAGCAGGAAAATTAAATCAACACCTCCACCCTCTAACTCATCTGCTAAGCCGGGCCTTAGCAGAAAAAATCAAACTCTCACCTCATAACTCCTCTGCTAAGCGGGGCCTTAGCAGGAAAATAAAATCAACACCTACACCCTCTAACTCCTCTGCTAAGCCAGCTAAGCCGGGCCTTAGCAGGAAAATAAAATCAACACCTCCACCCTCTAACTCCTCTGCTAAGCCAGCTAAGCCGGGCCTTAGCAGGAAAATAAAATCAACACCGCCATCCTCTAACTCCTCTGCTAGGCGATGTCTTAGCAGGAGAATAAAATTCAACGCGCCCACTCTCTAACTCCTCTGCTAGGCGATGCCTTAGCAGGAAAATAAAATCAACACCTCCACCCTCTAACTCCTCTGCTAAGCCGGGCCTTAGCAGGAAAATAAAATTTTTCTTTTCCCCAACTCTCTCCTCTGCTAGGCGATAAACTTAGCAGGAAAATAAAACTTCTCCTCATCCCCAACTCCGCTCACCCCCTAACTCCTCTGCTAGGCGACACCTTAGCAGGAAGACAAAGGTTCTCCACACTCACCCCTAACTCCTCTGCTAGGTGACGCCGTAGCAGGAAAATAAAATTCAACGCGCCCACCCTCTAACTCCTCTGCTAGGCGATGCCTTAGCAGGAAAATAAAATTCAACGCCTCCACCCTCTAACTCCTCTGCTAGGTGATACCTTAGCAGGAAAATAAAGATTCTCCACCCTCACCCCCTAACTCCTCTGCTAGGCGATGCCTTAACAGGAAAATAAAATTTTTCTCATCCCCGACTCTGCTCCTTGCTAGGCGATGCCTTAGCAAGAAAATAAAATTCTTCTCCTACACTCTGCTCCTCTGCTAGGCGATGCCTTAGCAGGAAAATTTAATTCATTTCATCCTCACAATACAACAACATCCACGAACTTAATATAAGAACTTGGCTTTATTAACTTTCAACTGATAACATAAGATAAATTCAGAAACAAAATACAGCAAAATTCACGTCAAGATTAATATTCTCTAAGATGATAAGTGCTCCTGGGCCTCTTTAGAGCATTAACCAGCGCATTCTCCAACTTTCTTCTCTGCTCCTCTTGTATCTCCACAGAACAAAGTTACCCACTTAGAAGCTTCTGCAAATGACTCTACAACTGTAAGACTGAGCTCAAGCTTCCATGCGAATGCTCGCGACCTCTCTTTTCTTCTTCCTTCACGATTCTTTCATAACAACGACGTGCGACTTTTTGGTCCCCGCACAAGACTCCAACTCCCTTTCCCACAGGAAACTTAAGCTTCTGATGATAAGTGGAAGCTACGACTCTAAAATCCTTTAAGGCTGGCTGCCCCAGGATTCCATTATACGATGAGGGAGTATTCACTACGGTAAATGTTACCATCTTTGTCACCCGCCAAGAGTCACGTCCCAAAGATAGGGGAAGAGTAATCTGACCCAGCGGCGGGATGGCATGTCCTGCGAACCCATACAGCGGGGTGGAGACCGACTCAAACTCAAATTCTTCCACCTTCATTTGATCCAACGTGCTCTGGAACAAGACGTTCACGGAGCTTCCATTATCAATAAATATCCTTGCCACATCATAATTGGCAATGGTGGCCGTCACCACCAAGGCATCGTTATGTGGAGTCACAACGCCTCGGAGGTCTTCCGGCCCAAAGCTGATGACGGGGTCTTGTGGTAAGTCTGCACCACTATATATCTCAAAGTTCTCCAATTTTCTCCCATGTGCTTTCCGAGCTCGCCCATAGCCTCCATCGGTAGCACCGCCCGAGATCATATGAATCATTCCTCTCGTAGGGTGATTATCCTCATTCGTTCCCCTCCTCGGTTCGACGGGCTCCTGAAGGACATCTTGACCTCGACCTTCCCCTCTCTGCTCCCCAACCCCCTGATTTATCCATGGAGGGCCTTGACCACGTCTAGGGGACGGGTGAGACCTCGGTCGACTCCCGGATGCAGATCCTTCTCGTCTGTCCCGCGAAGGAAATCTAGCACTGCACTCAACCCTTCGTGACTTCTCCCACCTCCTCGCGGGCTCCCTCACCTCCATCACCTCGTCACGACTCCTATCCAGGGGAACAGGTGATGAGAATTGTCCTCTACTTCTAGTTCTGTCTTCCTCTCTCTCCCCCGCACCCCTCTTCCTTCCTCCTTTCTCCACTCCCTCAACTCTACTTTCTCCGTGCCGGTTCTCCATCCTTCTATACCGTTGGGCATCTTCCAAGTTTACATATTTCTCAGCTCGAGCCAACAGTTTAGCAAAGCTTGACGGGGGTTTCTTGACCAGCGACTTGAAAAACTCCCCTCCTCTCAATCCTTGTGTGAAGGCACTTATAATAATGCCAGGAGTAGCCGCTGGTATTTTCAGTGCTGCACTGTTGAAACGCTGGACAAATTCTCGTAAAGTTTCATTCTCTTGCTGCTTCATCACGAACAGGCTCAAATAATTTTTCTGGTGCCTCTTGCTGCTAGCAAATCGGTGCAAGAAGGCAGCTGAGAAGTCCTCAAAAGAACGTATAGAGTTGGGCTGCAAAGTGTTAAACCACTGCTGGGCTGACCTCACTAACGTGCCCAGAAAAACCCTACACCTAACTCCATCTGAATATTGGTGCAACAGAGCCGCATTCTCAAATCTTCCCAAATGCTCTTCGGGGTCGGTATGTCCATCATATTCTCCAACATTCGGTTGTCGGAAACTCGGGGGAAGTACTTCTTTCAGAATGGCAAGCGAAAAAGGACTTCCTTTCTTGGAGGCCGGCCCTCTACTTCCCACCTGTTGTCTCAACATCCGTATTTCCTTCCACATCTCTCCAATCTCTGCATTCCCTTCGCTTGGGAGGGGCTGGGTCTCTTCAATTCTACTCTGCTGGCCCTCAACATTTTTCTCTCGCTCCTGGCGAGTGGCCTGCTCTTCAATGAACACAGCTTCTTGGTTCCTCTTCATAGCCTCATCCACTGTCCGAGTGATAAATTGACCCAACTGCTCCAGGGTCAAGTTCCCCACATTTTCATTAGGACGGGGTTGCTCGACCCTGGTCTCTTGACGAGGTTGTTCAGTTCTTGTCTCCTGATGGGGTTGTTCCTGCCTCGCCTCAGCATGAGACTGTTTGGGTCCCCTCTGAGGACGCGATGACGCTGAGTTAACTCTTCTACTCCCTCGCCTCCCTACCATCTCTACGTCTCAACTCAGATATTCCCACAGACGGCGCCAAGTGATACTCACGGGAAATTTAGGGTCCGATCCACGCAAGCGTCACTAATCCAGACACGGGCTTCAAGATTACTCTGGGCCTGAAATCACAAATAAGACCGTTAGGAGGGGGCCAGGAGGGTGTCCCGGCGTAGCCCCTCCGACGCTCAAGTCAGAGACTGAGGATATATGGGGGGAGCAGCTAAGGGCGCTGCTGAAAATAATATAGTGAATCCAATAATCATACGCTCCAACATGGTATTTATAGAAGAATACCTGGGCTTGTCATGGGCCATTCACCTGTGAGCCTTAATGATGGGCCGGGAATTTGGGCCGGATCTTGATGGGTTCATTCCTGGGTATCAGGGTGTAAAGAATTTTATACCTTTGTGAATTATATCACTGGACTCCAACTAATCCGGTATTAGCGGATGTAGCTCTTGTTGTAAATCCCTATGAACATTCTTCGATCTCCTAATCCGGTCCACGACTGGAATATTTGTTCCTCTTCTAAATTGCACTAGAAATTTAGAATATATTTTTGCGTAGAGATAGAACACGGAAGGAAAAATCAATTTCTTGCAACAAGAAAGAAATTTTCGAGAGCAGCACTTCAATCCCCTTTAGAAGAGCCGAACTTTTCATTTTAAGTCTTGGAGAAAATCTCTCGAAAATCTGTACCATTTGGAATAAAGAAATCTTTTTTTTTCTTTAATCATGATTTACTTAATTAATCTCATTAATTAAGTAAACTAAATATTTGGATGAATAATAGGTGATTTTCGAACATCATGAGGATGGAGGCTATGTTATTTTAGGTCAAACTCTTATTATTATATTTAACCCATGACCTAATTATCATAGTATAATAATTGGGCCCTTTAATTAACATTAATTGGCCTGATTAATTAATTGAGCTAGTCACACTAGTTTAATCCATTAATCAAGGCCCATTAAAACTTTAATTATTTAATAAGTTGGACTTGTACTCCTACAAGCCTATTAAACATATTACCAACCATATTTAATTTATTAATTAATCAACTCAACTCTTGAGCTTAATAAATTAAATACATTATAAATTCAACATTTGAATTTATTATCTAAATGATAAATTCAACTCCTTGAATTTTTATCACCTCCAAAATTTAATATTTAATAAACCCAACATTTGAGTTTAATAAATTAAATTCTCAAATTTTTATAAATTCAACTCCTTGAATTTATTCTCTCCAAATTTCATAAATTCAACTTCTTGAATTTACTATATCATAAATTCAACTCCTTGAATTTATTTTCTCAAAATTTAATTATCATAAATTCAACTCCTTGAATTTACTATATCATAATATAAATTCAACTCCTTGAATTTATTCTCTCAACGGGAACAAACAATCCAGTACTTGTGTGACCCTCAATGGTTCAGGGATACAGCTAGCCGTGGGTTCACAACTCTTTGTGATTCAGGACATAATCCTTTATTCGGGCTTACCCTAGTTAGCCTCATTCTTTTCATCAACACCTTGATCAAGAATGTCAGAACTCATTTCTGATTGCACCCATCGGATCATGGTAAGAGCGTCTAGTAGCATCGTCCCATGATCCCCTAGGTATCACTGATAGTGCCTGCAAGAACAAGTCGATTATGATTAACGTACAGTACGGTCCCTTCATCTCATATATCCCGATCGAATCTGCAACCATTGGTTCATCGAGGGTTGCATATTAATTCGATAACTATGTGATAACTATAATAGTGGCATCGCGTGTACTATTGGAGAACTCCTTCTCCAACGTACCTCTCATACTCTGGCCAGAGATTCCATGCACTATTATTACATTAAATCACATAGGATATCCACACCCGTAGGTGAGCGGTGAATCCCCAACTACAATGCACTGGCTCCTATATGTGTCGCAACTGTACCCAACCTCGCCACCTGATGACTCTCCTGGAGCCGGTAAACGAGTCAAAGCACAGCCCTAGCATATAGAGCCTCAGTGTTGTCCCGGGTCGTAAGGACTAATGGTGTACAATCATAACCACGGACTTATCCTCTCGATGAATGATAACCACTTGGAAAGTCCGAGGGAGGGTTGTTCGGTATAATCATCATATGACTACCCATCTGCATGTTTGGACATCTCTATGCCCTTACCAAGAAACGCAGTACACAACATCACAGATGCTAGTCTCGAGCTCAAGCGACCTTTATCCAAGTTTTAGGCGGCTGAATCGACTAGGAACGAATTTAGAATATGCAGTGTTTACAAATGAGTTTCAACATCGAATTACGATTCATTTGTATTAAAGCATAATCAAGGACTTTATCTATGCTGATTGCATGGGTATACAGATAAAGTATAACGAAACCATTAAAAAGTAAATTATATTAAAATAAAGATTGTTTATTACACTTGAGTCAATAAATTCCCTAGCCAACCTTTGGCTTGCAGGGCATCTACTCTAATAATGCGCACTATCTAAAGTGTACGATCTCTCTATTTGTAAACGTCTATCAGATTGAAAATTTTGACGTAGGAATCGAAGTTTTTAAATAGATTAGTTGGACAAACTTTTAGGCTCTCACAATTTCTGATTAACTTGCATGATTCTGAGTATCAAATTATTAAAAGCATAATTGATCAAGTATTCTTTCAGTAGATACTTAAAAGTTTCTATCATATTATTGATGATCAATTCATGTTAGTATATTCTTTTGGGAAACACTTATAATTGACAGTAACAGTCTTACAGGTCATTTTTCTTAATTTTGTGAGATATCTAAGAGTTTCAGTAGGCCAAAGATACTCATGAGTTATTAAAAATTTTTTAATCATCAAAGTCTTCTAGTGAAATCCTTTCTGAGAGGAAGGAGTGACAATGAAGTTATTCAAATCTTCTAACATTTAGAAAAAACGACACACATTTTACTTCCTGAAGCATAAGTTTGTTAGCCCAATTGTTTCTTATTTTATCTATCTATTGTGTTGAAACCATTTGAGTAAATTTTTTCTCACGCAGTACACAAAAACTGGTTTATTGTTACCCAACTGAAAAGAATCACAACTTGGTGTTGCTAACCAATCCGAATTAATTTATGAAATTGTTGAGATTATTTATCCATATAACCAAACCAATATCTCGATCCCGACAATAGCACAATGAAAATTACAAATTATATATCCACAAAAACTAAAAGTTAAAGATTGATATGTTAATATGTATAAAATTAAGAGATAACAATGCCAATAAATATTAACACATAAACACTAAATAATAAAAATAATAAAACATTATGATTTTGATAATAATAACAATCATACTCTCAATAGCCATAATCTATTATCAAATATCATTCCTTAGAATTTTAAAAAAAGGCAAAAGTGAAAAAAAATGATATATTAAAACCAAGATCACTCAAAAAAAAACAACAAATAAAATAAAGGCAACACAAATCCACAGTCAGAAATTATAAAAAATTAAAAAGCAAATCAATACTTTAATTCGTTGTAATATCCTACAAAATCAATATTTTAATATTCCACTTGACGTGGAACAAACTATTGATGGTGGGTGGTACTCGAGAAATCTGGTGTGTAATCACAACAAAAATATGATGAATGTAAAGTTAATAATAATAATAATAATAATGAATGTCGAATAAAATCTTCTATTAAAAATTATCAAATGAATATTAAGCTTATTGGGTTGACCATTAAGGGAAGTGGTTAGAATGGGCTTCAAGTGGTCTGCCCCTGCCCAATTTCCCTGGGTAAACGACAAGAACTAAACCTAATTTAAGAAGATGAAGCTAACATGAAAGAAATTTCATAAACGAAAAGAAATTTAATATTGACGTCATTAATTAAGAAGAAAATAAAGACCGGAAGTTGAAACAAAGTGAGGCGGGCCGATATGCCATTTTGGCGGAATTGTCAACATAGCCCACATTTTTTTAAGGCGGGTCGGAATGACCCGACAAGTTAGTCTATTTTGATATATCTAATTAAATATTAATTTGATATAATTATAATAAAACTTACTTTTGTTCATTAACTACCGAACAAGGAAATTGAAATGTCACCAAAACCACTTTTATATTTCCACACCAAATCACTCATTCATCCTCCACTTTACAAATCAAAGTGCAAAAAATGATTCACCATCTTTCTTGAATACCCTTAACTTAGAAGTCAAGCAAAATGGACCTTTTACCATGTCACGTGGACAATACTTAATAACAAAAAAAGCTATGCTTTCTATACTATAATATTATATATTATATAATTATTTCGATAACTTAAAAAATAGAAATAATACTTTAAATTATAAATGAACTCAATTTTTACTTCATTTTAACAAAATAACATTTCATAACAAATCAAAGGTCATGATTTGCCAGGTCATTTGTCCTAAAATTATGCAACCCATCTAACCACTCTCCCCTAAAATATACACTAATTAGAGTGTTCTAACACACTTTAAATATATGTTACTATTTCTTAGGTTTCACTTCAAATCCACCAATTAAAGAACATACACTACATTCATCAGGAGAAGAATAAATTTCTCCTTACTTTCGGATACATGTATTCATTCAGCCATACTAAACACATCAACATTAGAACAAATCAACATTAGAACATCTTCAAACAAATGAAGCCGCCGCCATCGTCGTCCACTTCTTCTTCCTCGGCCACCCTCCTCCGGAAAGGGCGCCTCTCGCCCCATCTCATTGCTCTGTTAGCCTTCATCTTCTTCATTACCATCCTCTACGGCGAAGATTTCGGGTGTATATTGAGCTCCCAATTCCATTTTCATCAACCCTTGCCTCTCCACCAAACCATATCGTCGTCCACAAGTATGTTCGTATAATTTAACATGCCATTGCTCGTCTTCTATTCTATTTCTTTTATCATATATAAATTGATTTTCTCTATCAAAAAAAATTTATTTCACCCCCTCATTCGATATTGCTAGCTCTACGACAGATCCGACGAGCTAGTAACATTTTTTGTGCAGTTATTTAAATAATTGTGATTACTTTCTTGGTGGTAGAGAAGAAATCCGGAAAAAAATTAGCTTTTTCGATCGGAGAGAGTGAAAAAGATTGCGATATATTCCAAGGAAGATGGGTGCGAGACGAGTCGAGGCCGCTTTACGAGGAGTCGGAGTGCCCTTACATACAACCACAGTTGACATGCCAAGAACACGGCCGGCCGGACATGAGCTATCAACATTGGAGATGGCAACCTTATGGATGTTCTCTTCAAAGGTTTTGTTAATTATATATTCATTTATTTTTCAATAATGACATGATAATTAGGTGGTATTATATAAATTTTAATTAATATTATTAAATATTTTGCACCACTCTAGCTAGCTAAGACTTACCTGTTTGATTTTTAATATTATTCGAGCATAATTACGATGCTAGAATCTTATTATGCTATCTAATTTATTGGCATCACCTTCCAATTAAGATTGTCCATAACGTGAATGACTTTTCTTTCTTGAAAAAAATAAATAAATTTAAATCAATCATTACCTTAATTGAAAAATAATCTCAACTTTAAAAGTAAAAGAATAAAAATGAATAATATCAGAATCTACAATTTTTAAATTCAGTAGAATATAATGTTTTGGTTCTACAAATTAATGAATTCGATCTTATATTTATATATAATACCATCTTCTTTTTAGAGAATATTATGTTTAATTTTTGGCACCGAAAGTCCATGTCTTGACCTACCGTCATACCAACTAGTTGTTGACCAGCTCTAACTACTCACTCCACAAACAATTTACAAAGTCGGATATGAGTGACGATTTAATAATTATATTAAATAACTTGAATTTCTAAGTTTATTTTAGGAATTGTTTCCCTATCTAATTTGAATAATATATCTTGAAAATATTATATAAAATCTTGGAAAACACAACAATTCTTAAAATTCTTATGGAGATTATATTAATTGTGACATATATACAGTTTGATGAATAAAAATACCGATCTGATCTATTGCTTAATGAAATTTTTATATTACTGATGGAAATTACTACCAATCTCACTTGGTTTGTATAAAGAACTTTTGAATTTCTAATGGACGTATTAACTGTGACATATATATGCAGGTTCAATGCGACGTTAATGTTAGAATCCCTTCGAGGAAAACGAATGATATTCGTCGGAGATTCTTTGAATCGAGGACAGTATGTTTCCATGGTTTGTTTGCTTCACAGAATCATACCTGAAAATGCTAAATCGATGAAAACTTTGGGTTCGCTAACGGTTTTCACTGCCAAGGTATGCATGCATGGCCTTGTTTATTTAATTTGTTTTTCTATATAAACGTTAAACTAGTGAATAAATATAAATATATATAACATTATAACTTTGCTTTCGATTGAGTATGCAGGATTATAACGCAACGATGGAGTTCTACTGGGCTCCCTTTTTATTAGAATCAAACTCAGATGATGCAGTGATACATAGAATAAGCGATAGAATAGTTCGAAAAGGATCCATTAACAAGCATGGAAAACACTGGAAAGGAGCCGATATTGTTGTGTTCAATACTTATCTGTGGTGGATGACAGGCCTCGATTTCAAGATTTTGTAAGCTCTTGTAATTTCTCTGTTTATACTATACATACACAAGTGTGTGTGTGTGTGTGTGTGTTTGTGTGTATACATATATGTATATTTATTTTATAAATTAAAAAACATAGGCAAGGTTCCTTTGAAGATGAAGAAAAAGATATTGTGGAGCTGCCAACAGAGGAAGCGTTTGGCATGGCAATGAAGAGCATGTTGAGATGGGTGAAGAAAAATATGGATCCCAAGAAAACAAGAGTCTTTTTCACTAGCATGTCACCTTCTCATCAAAAGTAAGCTAGTAGAATACATATAATGGCAAATTATTATTTAATTACAAATTTATATTTATTATATATAGTCTTTATAACCAAGTATCTTATTTGAAAATAAAAAACTTCAATGCTTCTCTTATAATTTTATAGTCACCTTTTCGCATGAGTGTTGACATGACGTTAGATATATTGACACTATCTGAAACCATGTCTAACACTTTTTACAATTTTGATTTCATAAAGAACCAAAATAAAAATTATGTCAACTTACAAGGTGGATTTTACAATTTTTGCTTAATCAAGAAATAGGGTGTGGGTTGCAAGATCAAAAGGATTTGAGTGGAAATTATAGTTTTTGATCATGTGCTAAACTTTCTATCCTATAATCGCAATACACATGGCATCTTTAATTTCCATAGATAGCAAGATGGTGCAACTATGAGAACTAGATGGTCAAGAAGCAATAAATACTCTCAGTGCGAGAGTGTTTGAAACATGACGTTCGAATTATTGTATAATTTAAAAGACATATTTAATTCTAGATATTGCTATCAGCTGGTAATAGAATTGCATTACTAACCTAAAAAATAGTTTTTATATATGTTTTTGTATGTAATTTTTAATGTTGGCTTTTTGACAAATTTGTTTTTTAAACTAATTAGTCTACCAAAACTCACAACTAACCTTAATTGTTATTAAAATTCTGAAAATTGCAGGAGTATTGACTGGGGAGGGCTTCCAAATGGGAGCTGCTACAATGAAACAAGCATCATAGAAGATCCAACATACTGGGGATCAGACTGCAGAAAGTCCATAATGAATGTCATTTCTGATGTTTTCAGTGGATCAAAGGTTCCCATCACATTTCTCAATATCACACAGCTTTCGAGTTACCGAAAAGACGCACACACGTCCATATACAAGAAACAGTGGAGCCCTTTAACTCCCGAACAGATAGCGAATCCGGTGAGTTACGCCGATTGTGTGCATTGGTGTCTGCCTGGGATTCAAGATACTTGGAATGAGCTCTTGTTTTCTAAGCTTTTTTATCCTTGATACCATCGACATGTCGGATGATTGGGGTCGCCGTAAGCTGTGGACAGCTAGAAAATTCATGTAGAGTACCAAAATCAAAGCAGGAAAAAAAATTCAATGATTTTTATTGGAAAATTGAAGAGCTCGCTATCTCTAGAAAGAGTTTGTGTGTATTGCTATCGATTCTTGGAAGAAAAGACGAATTAATGTGTCAATGTATTTTGGTCCAAGAGATGGAAGAGTTATGCTATATATATGTGTCAATGTGTCATCATATGGATTTGATTTATGAGATGAGAAAGAGTTATGCTATATATATGTCTATAATTACACATGGTTACACATTGTTTTTTATATTACAAAATTATCTTAAATAAAGTTTAATTTCAAAAATAACTTTTTGGTCTTTTTACTCATATCACTTCATATAAACCCATTAATGAACATGTATATACCACAGTTCATCCATAGAAAAATAAATTTCTCCTAATTGTTAGAAACTTATTGTGGGGACTCAGACGCTAATCATAATCTTAATCATCATTTGGGACAATTAAATCATTAATAATAAATAGGGTCTAATTTTTTTTTTTAAAAATACAATATGAAATGCGGAACGTAATGGAATTCAATCTAATATAAATATCAGTATAAAGCTACAAGTCTTGTACTACATACAATCATTCAACTAAGGTTTAACATCTAAATCTCAAGTGTCTAAACCCTATCTTTAATCAAGTCCGTAGTCTCCACTCTAATCACGATCTCCCTTTATCTCCTCGACCCTGAACCTGTCCCACCTGTTGCCATGCACACATACAAACACGACAACAGTCGGATAACTCCGGTGAGATAAATATCCCAGTATAAACAATGTAAACATGCAATCATATAAAAGCATATATAAAAGCATGAAAAACATATCAATAACATGTATCAAATCTGAACAACTTGTATCAATACAAACTCTGAATCACACTCTGTGACTCCTAGACTCTGACTCGACTCAATCTAATCTAGGGATCCCGATCTGAATAAGAACGCAACGTTCTCCCATCTACTTTACCCCAGCTAGATGGTGGTACGTTCTTAGTCCCAGACTTTGGCTGTCTATATCAAAGATCTGCAATAGGAGTCGGTCTTCTCCTCAGTCTATCGATATATATCCAAAAGTCCAGTGACTTGGCGGTTCTGCCATGGCGGTTCTGCCATGGCGGTTCTACCCAATTCTGACTCATGCTTTGCTATAATCAATAGAATAAGCATATCAATATCAAGCATTGCAAATATCAAATGCAATAATCATTCAGTATGTGATTTTGGGAGACTCAAGTTAAAGCTAACTCGAGTTGTGCAATCCCGAATCAACATTTATTTATACATTTCTTTCTTTCTATCTGACTCTGTCGAAGTCTCAGATTCACAGCCTATCAATATCAATCTGGTAATGACAATATCGAAGGAATACAATATCAATACCTTCCTCAATCAATACTGGATATAATCAGAACTCAATCAAATTCTGTTTCAACAGCATAACTGCACAATCTTAATATACCCAGCCATACAAATCGATACATATTAATTCCTGCAACTCATGGTCAATAACGATACACATCTGATATCATATCTCAACCCAATCAACTCAGAAAATCATAACAATTCTATACGATATCCGTTCTTCAATCCGGTTTCAATTATACGATGTCTGACATGTCAGAAACACCATATATGAACCACATCCGATTCTGACAATATCATAATTCAAAGACATATCAAAACGTAACAAAACTTACGTCCAGTTGTAGCCTGCGTTGATAGGAACACAGTACTGAAGTCGGATTGAAAATCAAACAGTTAGATTTTGCACAATCGCGACCCTATGATCCACGAATAATTTTTTTGCAAAGTTTCCTTCGATTTCTCCTTTTTGTTGCTGAAGAATGTAGTTTGATACGTTTATATATATATCCTGCATGTTGTGAAGCTAGGTGGCTCGCCCTTTGTAAAACACGTCTCGCGCATATGCGCGACATCACTCGGCGCATATGCGCGAGACCATATGTCTCGGCGCGTCCTCTGCACAGCACCTCGCGCATATGCGCGCCCTTACTCGGCGCATATGCGCGAGGCCTTTGTTCATTTTACCCAACTCTCGGGTACCCTCGCGCATGTGCGCGGATACACGTCGCGCAAATGCGCGAGGTTCTCTGGACATCTCGCGCATGTGCTCGCTCCCCGTCGCGCATGTGCGCCCATTCCGCTGGAGTTAACTTTAAACCCTCGCATAGCTCGCGCATATGCGCGCACACCCACCGCGCATATGCGCGAGACCCTCTGCCCGTTTCGCGCATGTGCGCGTCTCATGTCGCGCATGTGCGCGAAAGGCACTGTCCTCGCCCTTACATCTTTTAATGCTGAATCTCGTGTCCCGATTAATCCTCTCATAATCATATCAAATTATAAATCAATAATTACATATTACTAGGATTAAATTATCGGGCATTACATTTCTCCCCTCCTAAGATATGATTTCGTCCACGAAATCACAGGCAATCAATCATATCAATACGAAGGAATGTAATAGAAACGGAATAGAAACTTACATCAGCGAAACAATGCTGGGAATTCCTGTCTCATGTCTGATTTAGTTTCCCAGGTAACTTCTTCAACGCCATGACGACTCCACTGAACTTTCACAAGTGGAATAGTTTTCGTTCTGAGGTGTTTTTCCTTCCGATCAAGAATCTGAATCGGCTTTTCAAAATAGCTCAATGTCTCGTCCAATTCGGCCTCGTCTGGCTGAATAATATGTGAAGCATCTAGCATGTACTTCCGCAATAATGATACATGAAAGACATCATGTATCCCAGATAATGAAGGCGGTAGGGCTAATCGATAGGCACGATCTCCGATCTTTTCAAGAATCTCATATGGCCCAATATATCGTGGAGACAATTTTCCTTTCTTGCCGAATCTGACAACTCCTCGAAAAGGTGAAATCTTCAAGAATACTCGGTCTCCTGCCTCAAATACTAACGGTCTACGTCGAACATTGGCATATTTGGCTTGTCTATCCTGGGCTGCCTTCATTCTCTTCTGAATTAGCTTCACTTTTTCAGTCATATCTCTGATCATATAAGGTCCAATCTCAGGAACCTCAGAGATATTATCCCAAAACAGAGGGGACCTGCATTTCTTACAGTACAACGCTTCGAAAGGAGCCATCTCAATACTCGTCTGATAGCTGTTGTTGTACGAGAACTCACAAAGATGCAATGCATCTTGCCAATTAGTGCTAAAATCCAGCACTATTGCTCTCAGCATATCCTCCAAGGTCTGGATAGTCCGCTCTGACTGTCCGTCGGTCTGTGGATGATATGCGGTACTAAGATTCAATTTCGTACCTAGAGCCTACTGTAAACTCTGCAAGAAGTGTGAAGTAAACCGAGGATCACGGTCTGAGACAATCGACTTCGGCACTCCGTGTAATCTGACCACCTCTCGGACATAAATTTCTGCCATCTGGTCATGTCGGTACGTCATCTTGTACGGAATAAAACATGTGGATTTGGTCAATCTGTCAATCACGACCCAAATCGCATCACAACCTCGGGAGGGTCTTGGTAGCTTCGTTACAAAATCCATGGAAATGTGATCCCACTTCCATTCAAGAATAGCTAGACTCTGTAACAGTCCTCCTGGTTTCTTTCTTTCTGCTTTCACCTGCTGGCAATTCAGACATTTGGATACAAACTCAGCAATATCAGCTTTCATCTGTTTCAACCAAAACTGTCTTTTCAAATCATTATACATCTTTCTGCCACCAGGATGAATACTGAATCGACTGTTGTGTGCTTCTGACAAAATTTGTCGTTTTAACTCTGAAACATTCGGCACAACCAGACGATCGTTCACATCCAGTACACTATCTCGTACCTGATACTCAGATCGATGTCCTGCTCTAACCATCGATATCGAATTTTGAATATTCTGATCAACTTTCTGCGCCGCTTTAATTCTCAAAATCAGTTCTTGTTCAACTTGAACAGCATATAGTCTCAGCGGTCTATAATCTGTCTCAAATACTAATCCGGACAAACAGCAATCTTCTATCAAATTCGAAACATCAATCGTCGATAAGGATAAAGAACATACCTTTCGACTCAGTGCATCTGCTGCTGCATTCGACTTTCCTGGATAGTATTTGATTTCACAATCAAAATCTTTAAGCAGATCAAGCCATCTTCGCTGTCTCATATTCAATTCTGACTGTGAAAATAGATATTTCAGGCTCTTGTGATCAAAATAGATCTCAAACTTCTCACCATATAGATAATGTCGTCATATCTTCAAAGCGAAGACAATGGCCGCCAATTCAAGATCATGAATTGGGTAACGAGTCTCATGTGGTTTCAGCTGTCTTGAGGCATAAGCAATCACATGTCCTCGCTGCATCAGAATACAACCCAATCCTCGATGAAATGCATCACAATAAACCACACCAGTACCTGATGGGATAGTCAGTATCGGTGCACTGGTCAGTCTTTTCTTTAATTCAAGAAAACTGGTCTCACATTCTTCAGACCAAACAAATGGAGCATTTTTCTGAGTCAACTGTGTAATCGGCTTGGCAATACTGGAAAAATCTTTAATAAATCGTCGATAATATCCTGCCAAACTCATAAAACTACGAATCTTGGGTACTGAAGTTGGTCTCGGCCAAAAAATCACTGCCTCCACCTTACTGGGATCAACTGATATACCATCTCCGGATATAATATGCCCCAGAAATACAACTTGTCTCAACCAAAACTCTCATTTTGACAGTTTAGCATATAATTTCTCAGTCCTCAGAATTTCCAACACAGTTCTTAAATGCTCAACATGCTCAATCATATTCTTCGAATAAATCAAGATATAATCAATTAATATAATAACAAAATCATCAAGATACCTCTGAAAGACACGGTTCATCAACTCCATAAATACAGCCGGTGCATTCGTCAAACCAAATGGCATGACAATAAATTCATAATGTCCATACCTGGTTCTAAATGCGGTCTTTGAGATATCAGAATCTCTGACTCTCAGCTGATGGTATCCAGATCTCAGATCGATCTTGGAATATACAGATGAACCCTGCAACTGATCAAACAAATCATCAATGCGAGGCAAAGGATATTTGTTCTTTACCGTAGCCTTGTTCAGTTGCTGGTAGTCGATACAGAGTCTCATCGAACCGTCTTTCTTCCTCACAAACAGTACTGGAGCACCCCAAGGAGACACACTTGGTCTGATGTACCCCTTGGCTAGTAAATCTTCCAACTGTTCTTTCAACTCTTTCAACTCAATCGGTGCCATTATGTACGGCGCCCTCGAAATCCGAAATGTACCTGGCATTAACTCAATGCTGAAGTCGATCTCTCGAATCGGAGGTAATCCAGGAATCTCATCTAGGAAGACGTCAGCAAACTCACACACCACTGGCAGGTCTGCCAATGAGGGACTCGATTTCAGTAAATCAACTGAATACACAAGGAATCCCTCTGCTCCTTTCTGTAACAATCGAGTCATAGACAATACGGATATCTAAGGAATTCTCGATCTAGAACCCTTACCGTAGAATTTCCACTCATCAGTCATATCTGGTCTGAATCTCACAATCTTGTGGAAACAGTCAACAGTTGCTCTGTACTTGGTCAACATATCAATCCCGATAATACAGTCAAAATCAGACAATCCAAGTACGATGCAATCTAAATCAATCTCATGCCCATCATACTGTAGTATACAATGTTTTACAAAATTCACTGATATTAAACATGTCCCCAACATAGAAGAGACAGACACTACAGACGATAATGACTCAATAGGCAAAGCATGACTCAATGCAAATTTCTCAGAAATAAATGTATGAGAAGCACCAGTATCAATCAATATATAAGCAGGGTAACCAGAAATAAAACAGTTACCTGCAACAACATCATCTGGTGCCTCCTGAGCCTGCTCCTCTGTCAAAGCGAATAATCTGGCTTGCTGTCTAGGAGGCTGGCTCACTGTCTGGCTACCTCCAGACCTCTGCTGTGACTGAGTTGGGGCTGGCTGAAACGAATGAACAGCAGTGGGTCATCTATCAGTCTGTGCCGCTGATCCAGATGATTCGGCTCCCTGGGATCTTTGGGAACCTCTCTGTGGACACACCCTAGCAAAGTGTCCCTGCTGTTTGCAGACGTTGCAACTACCAGTCACTCCCTGGCATTGCTCAGTCAGATGTCTCCCTCTGCAGGTTCTGCAGTACACTCCAGTATAGCTCTGGCTCTGTCGAGAACCACCCGAGCTAGATGAACTGCTCCCTGATTTCTTGAATTGTTTTCCTCTAGCTTTCAAGAAATCTTTCTTTCCACTACTGCTGCTACCACCCTCAAATCTGGGAGGTGGTTGCTGGGGTCTCGGTGCTGAAGGAACATAGGAAGCTCCTTTATGTCGAATCAGACCAGCTTCTGCTCCTTTGGCTCGGTTCAGGGCATCAGTGAAATTATTCGGTCGCCCTGTGTTCACCAATGTAAAGATCTCGGGGTTCAAACCATTGATGAACTGATCAGCAATAGCTTCTTCATTCTCGGCCACATGTGGAGCAAATCGCAACAAAGTAGAAAACTTGGTCACATATTCCTCAATATTCAGTTGACCCTGCTTCAAGTTTGCAAATTCCGCTCCTTATCCTTCCTATACGACACTGGAAAGAATCTCTGATAAAACTCAGTTCTAAATACGTTCCAGGTAATAGCTGTACCTCGATGCTCCAAGGCCCGCTTGGTTGTAATCCACCAGTTCTTTGCAACATCATGCAACTGGTGCCCTATCAGTTTCACTCTCCGCTCATCGGTGTAGTCCAAAGATTCAAACAGCATTTCTATGTCATCAAACCAGCTCTCACAATCGACAGAAGTCTCTGTTCCTTTCAGGGTTGGCGGTTTAAATGACTGAAACCTCTTTAACAGTGTTTCCATCGGTGTTGGTGTAACATCCATTGGAGGATTCGAAGTACTACCCTGTTCTGGTATTCTTCTGGGAGGCATATCTGATTACCAAAAGGATTAGTAACCAAATACAACATATCTGTTTCGGTCCTCCTCTGATCATCTTACTGCTGATCAAGAATCGATTCTTATGCATTCTCAATAAAACACATTACCAAATCAAATCAGATAACAAGGTAAACATGCGTTATAAAGCAGTAAAACATGCTAGAAATCAAAAGCAGGAAGAAAACTCAATCTACCCCGCTCACTAGCTCCTATCTCAGTCTAAAGGATCTATCGCTCTGATACCACCTGTTGTGGGGACCCGGACGCTAATCATAATCTTAATCATCATTTGGGACAATTTAATCACTAATAATAAACAGGGTCTAAATTTTTTATTTTTTTAAATACAATATGAAATGCGGAACGTAATGGAATTCAATCTAATATACATATCAGTATAAAGGTACAAGTCTTGTACTACATACAATCATTCAACTAAGGTTTAACATCTAAATCTCAAGTGTCTAAACCCTATCTTTAATCAAGTCCGTAGTCTCCACTCTAATCACGATCTCCCTTCATCTCCTCGACCATGAACCTGTCCCACCTGTTGCCATGCACACATACAAACACGACAACAGTCGGATAACTCCGGTGAGATAAATATCCCAGTATAAACAATGTAAACATGCAATCATATAAAAGCATATATAAAATCATGAAACACATATCAATAACATGTATCAAATCTGAACAACATGTATCAATACCAACTCTGAATCACACTCTGTGCCTCCTAGACTCTGACTCGACTCAATCTAATCTAGAGATCCCGATCTGAATAAGAACGCAACGTTCTCCCATCTACTTTACCCCAGCTAGATGGTGGTACGTTCTTAGTCCCAGACTTTGGCTGTCTATATCAAAGATCTGGAATAGGAGTCGGTCTTTTCCTCAGTCTATCGATATATATCCAAAAGTCCAGTGACTTGGCGGTTCTGCCATGGCGGTTCTACCAAAGACTAGGCGGGTCTGCCCAATTCTGACTCATGCTTTGCTATAATCAATAGAATAAGCATATCAATATCAAGCATTGCAAATATCAAATGCAATAATCATTCAGTATGTGATTTTGGGATACTCAAGTTAAAGCTAACTCGAGTTGTGCAATCTCGAATCAACATTTATTTATACCTTTCTTTATTTCTATCTGACTCTGTCGAAGTCTCGGATTCACAGCCTGTCAATATCAATCTGGTAATGACAATATCGAAGGAATACAATATCAATACCTTCCTCAATCAATACTGGATATAATCAGAACTCAATCAAATTCTGTTTCCACAGCATAACTGCGCAATCTTAATATACCCATCCATACAAATCGATACATATTAATTCCTGCAAATCATGGTCAATAACGATACACATCTGATATCATATCTCAACCCAATCAACTCTGAAAATCATAACAATTCTATACGATATCCGTTCTTCAATCGGATTTCAATTATACGATGTCTGACATGTCAGAAACACCTTATATGAACCACATCCGATTCTGACAATATCATAATTCCAAGACATATCAAAACGTAACACAACTTACGTCCAGTTGTAGCCTGCGTTGATAGGAACACAGTACTGAAGTCGGATTGAAAATCAAACGGTTAGATTTTGCACAATCGCGACCCTATGATCCACGAATAATTTTTTTGCAAAGTTTCTTTCGATTTCTCCTTTTTGTTGCTGAAGAATGCAGTTTGATACGTTTATATATAAATCCTGCATGTTGTGAAGCTAGGTGGCTCGCCCTTTGTAAAACACGTCTTGCGCATATGCGCGACATCACTCGGCGCATATGCGCGAGACCATATGTCTCGGCGCGTCCTCTGCACAGCACCTCGCGCATATGCGCACCCTTACTCGGCAAATATGCGCGAGGCCTTTGTTCATTTTACCCAACTCTCTGGTACCCTCGCACATGTGCGCGGATACACATCGCGCATATGCGCGAGGTTCTCTGGACATCTCGCGCATGTGCGCGCTCCCCGTCGCGCATGTGCGCCCATTCCTCTGGAGTTAAATTTAAACCCTCGCACAGCTCGCGCATATGCGCGCACACCCACAGCGCATATGCGCGAGACCCTCTGCCCGTTTCGCGCATGTGCGCGTCTCATGTCACGCATGTGCGCGAAAGGCACTGTCCTCGCCCTACATCTTTTCATGCTGAATCAAATCGTGTCCCGATTAATCTTCTCATAATCATATCAAATTATAAATCAATAATTACAGATTACTAGGATTAAATTCTCGGGCATTACACTTATAATACTCAAAACAATATAATGAAACCACCACCTTCCTCCTCCACTGCCACCCTCCTCCGGAAGAGCTGCCTGTAAGGTTCAAAAATAAGAGGACGTAATTCAACTGCATGCAAATTAGAGAAAATGTAAAATAGCTAATTAAATAGTTTTAATTGCATAAACTGAATATGATGTGCATGATTGCATGTATAAAATATACTTTCTACACGAATGCATGTAAACTGTGTTTTTAAAGGTTATTCGATATGCGATCGAGGAATGGGAACCGAGGGCTGAAAAATAGAAAAGATTTTTATTAAATAATTTTAATTATTTAAAATAAGGTTGATGCATTATGATATTTTTAAGAATAAAGAGTTTTGATGTGATTTTATATACGTCGAGACGTAATTTTTTACTGTATTCGATATGAATTTTTCAAGAAATCTGCTAATATTTTCGTGAACTTTCCTAAACGAAATATTTTAAATATGCACTAATGGACTTAATGAATCTATTGTACCATGTTAATGAGCTTAGGCTTGTTTACTTGATAATTAATAAATTTATAAGCCTAAAACCCTCCCCATTATTTTCATAACACACGGCCCTTCCCCTCAATTGCAAGGACTCTCCCCTCCCCCCTCAAACACAGCACACATGAAATTTCAGCAAGGGAAGTCACGTTTTCTTGACGGATATCAGCAAGGGTCCTCCGTTCGTCTCCGTTCTTCGCATCTCAACGTATTTGTCTTGCGTAATATACGCAAAAGCACGCCTTAACTATCTTTTTCCCATATATCACACCATATTATTGTTTTGAATTACGTTTGCATGAAACATGTTTACCTTATGTTTATTTCGTTTTTATGCCTTGACACATGAATAATTTATGATTTCATGATTCAAAACATAGAATATTATTGCATGAAGGGGCCACCATCTTAGGGACACCATAAGGGGGGATTTTAAGAGGGTTTAAGGGCCTAGACAAGCACACACCACGGCTGCACATGATAGGAACAAGGCTGGATGAATTATTGCTTGTTGGTGTTCAAGGGTTCGGATTTGGGGTATTAGGGAGGGAAGCTGCACGGGATCTCCTAGGGTGAAGGGTTGGGCTCGTGAGGGTCCTGGTCTTGTGTCAAGAAGGTCCACATGAAGGTGGAAGGGCTGGAGAAGAAGAGGCTCACGGCTAGGACCCTTCCTAGCCGTGGCCGTATGAGGAAGTAGGGGCCTGCATGTTTCTGTGCATGGGCCGTGGGGGCTGGGCCAAAGGGATGATAAGGAGGTTAATCACGGTCCTAGGTAGGGTTTGGGCTCGGTGGTGGCTCGGGTGGTAGAGTCCTAGCCGATTATAAGTCTCTTAGTCTAGGTAGGTAACTCGCGCGGCTTTGGTTGCGTCGAGCAGGGGGCTGCAGTGGGTTAGGCTGAGTCCAGTGGGTCCAGTTGGTTCATGTGAGGTCTTGTCAGAGGTTGGCTCAAGGTGGCTCAGACATGGCTCGATGAAACTGAGAGTTGGCTCGAGGGGTTCAAGTTTGGGCTCGATTTTTAGGTTAAATGGATAAATGGTCGAATCGTGGTCCACGAGGGGTCGAATCATGGTTCACGACAGTAGTTTAGATATAAAAAGTTTATATTTAAAATTTGAGAAGAAAACATTAAAGTTTGAATTAATTCGGGATTAAAACGCTCAACGAATTAATAATTATGAAATTAAATCAAAAGCCATGAAATTAAGCTAAATAAAAATATTAAAAATTTAATTTAAACTTAAATAATTATTTGAGATGGTCTAGAGTCAACGAAAGTAAGAAAAAGTTAAAATCGAGAAATTTTATGTCTAGGGGTAAAACGGTCATTTTACACCTAAAAAATAATGAACGTCCTGATAGTGCCCTGAATGCTGTAAAGAATGATAATATGCTTATTTTAAATGTTTATGAAATTTTATGATAAAACGATAATGCTAAAAGATATGTTGCTGGAATGGGTGACCCCTTGAGAAGTCTCCTCGGGTGCGTGTGAGTGAGGACTTAAGCACGCTGAAAAGACTCGTCTTGGTACATTGGAGATAGTCGTCGAATCTGGGGCTTTACAGTTCTCAAAAGAACCCATAAAGTGTCAAACTGATGATTCGAATAATGACAAACTGATTGCTACCAGACAACTAAACTGAAACGTTCAAACTCAAAAGACATCAGTTGGAAATGATGTAGTCTAGCTGAACTGATCAATCAACTAGTTTGACTCCTAATTAGTTAGTCATGTCATCAGTTGCAATTTGAATCTCAACAGACAAACTAACAGTCCGCACCAAAGCAGAACAGTCTGATATATCGTACCTCTATCAGAAAAAGTCATCTTCATTGACTAAAAGATGATTCAACGGGTATTAATCATTTAATGCATTCAATGTGACCGTTTGAATCGAAAACTATATATTTCTGATGAGTTCAGTTGAGAAAAGTGTGAATAATCCACGAACAAATACAATGAGAACAAATCATTCAGTTGCGATTCAGTTTCGATTTAATTCAGTTTGCAAATCATAAATTCTAGCTCACACCTCATAAAACTAAGAGTTTCAATTTGTCATTGTTTAAGTCCAACGGAAGTGAGTAATTACAGTTAATTGTAATCAATCAAAAGCTTTTAGTAAATTCTTATCCTTGAAATAGAAAGGGTGACATATGAGCAATTGAAGTCTCTGAACATCCATAAAACTCTTTATGTCCATCTTTTATTCATTCAATTAGCACAATACTTTAGCCATAATCTTCGATCTATCTTTCATTTTGTTTACGCACTACTATTAGTTAACTGATCGATATTGACATACAAGATTTCAGGATCAGTTCCATAAACAACTGATTCATATCCAAAAAGATATCAAAAACTGAAGTGTTTATTCAACTCCCACTTTTAAACACATCATCTATATAAACTGATGCTAACAAAGTCATTTTTCTAGAACTTGTTCGTTGTTCTAGAATTTGGGTTTTTTTTAAATATCTTTTAGTATTACAAGAATTTCTTCGTCTTTTTCAAGGATATTTTTACCTTTTGTGGTACATAATACAACATACTGTCATAATTTTGTTCCATATTTTGGATTTCTCTAAGTCTCGGGAGAGTTTAGAGGAATGCTGCACTATTTCCAGGAACTTATTAGATTGAACCATAATTTCACTTTTAGATTCTGATATGTTTCACTTTGCTCCTGATATCTAATCTTAGTTAGATTTTCTTGTTTCAAATATTCCAAAGTATTGGAATAAGTCCTGCAAATAATTAATCTCGAACATGTATTCAGATCCATATTATTTGAGAAAATTCTGTTTTTCAAACATTTAATTACACAGTAATAATAATTTTGTATGTGAAATAATTTTACTTTGGTTCTGATACCATTGCTGTAGTTAGAAAATCAATAATATTTTTTATCATTTTGTCAAAATTGGGGAGTTCTAACCAATATTTTAAATCTTAAGGAGTGAACCCTAAGTTTAAACTTGAATTGAAGATTTTTCCTCTAATTTAACCTTATTTTAATCAATTCCAGCATGTATATTAAATGGTTAAAATTCTGAATACAAATGCAGGAGTATTCATTAGAGAAGGCTTCCAGATAGGAACTGCTACAATGAAACAAGCATGATAGATGATCCCCAGATTGCAAAAAGTCCATAACGAAGGTCATTTTTGAAGTTTTCAATAGATCAAAGGTCCCCATTACATTTCTAAATATCACACAGCTTTCGAGTTACCGAAACGACGTCCATACATCCATATACAAGAAACAGTGGACTCCTTTAACTCCCGAGCGCACAACGAATCTGGTGAGTTACGCCGATTGTGTGCATTGGTGTCTTCCTGGGATTCAAGACACTTGGAACGAACTCTTGTTCTCTAAGCTATTTTATACCTGATTTTAAGGACATTTTGGAGGATCAGGGTCACAGGAAGATGTGTGGAAAGCAGGAGAATTCTTGTAGATGACCAAATTAGAACAAGAAAAAAATTTATGGGGCGGAAAAAAATCATACATGCATACATTCATATATATATAATTCCCTTTTTTATTTTGTGCTATGTTATTTTCTACGGGGTAGTTAACAAAATAAATTTGGTCAAATATTTTTTTTAAAAATGATTTTATCATCTATATTTGAAAACAGTCTAATATATTTGAAAAGGTCATTTTTTAAAAATAAAATTTGACCTAGGTTATTCACTTAAATGTCTCATTTTTAACATAGATATATATATATGGTATAACAATTTTAATCATATAAATATTTACTAGCCAAATATTGGAAGATATCCAGATAGAGGTTAATTGCGGAAACATTGAATTTGGTAATGTATGTTATCTTGTTTTTTGTGATTTTGACTCATTTTCTGACATGGAATTACGTCTGTCATGCCCCATGCCCAGAGTGATGATATTGACGTTATCTTCAAATAAAGGTTTGAAAACAAAAAATGTCAGTAGTACATAAATTTTAAAATCATTATTTTTTATATAAAAACAATAAAATATTATCTTTAAATTTATGATTCATCAATATAACAGGGAAACAAAAGAGAAAATACAATAACCAAGGGTAACCACAATCGTGAATTTCTAAAATCAACTTCAACACGAGAATACCAAATCATTGTCATCTCTATTTTTTTTATAAAAAAAACACTACTTTTACGAACTTCTCTATGTTAAAAGTAAAAATTTACAGTAAAAAGTAATGATCTGAAACTCTCAAAATATATTAAACTACACACTTTATAAAGTTTTTTCTCTACTCAATTTTGTTTTTCATCACACATTGAGAGATCTATTTATAAAATTTTTTAGAAATAATCCGAAAATAAATACATCATTACATACATCATCACACACAAATTTTCAATATTTACAACTCTTATTTTTAACATTCAACTTTTTATTTTCAACATTCAACTTTCTTATTTTCAACACTCCGCCTTATGATAATGATCATGATAAAATGATTGTCTTCATTAGGTGTTTTTACATTGTCTCGTCAAAAACCTTACTAGAAAAAACTCATTGGGATAAAAATCATAGTAAAGAAAAAAGAGTACAGTCACGTAAACTCCCCCTCATGTTGACACGAACGATTCTTCACAAATTTCGTTAGATTGCGCATCCCAATGTTATACATATGCTTTTTGAATACTGTCGTGGGAAGTGCCTTTGTGAAGAGATCTGATGAGTTTTTACTTGATTGAATGTAACGAATATCAATATCTTTATTCTTCTCAAGTTCTTGGGTGAATGCGAAGAACTTAGGGGGAATATATTTAGTTCTGTCGCTTTTTATATATCTTTGTTTAATTTGAGCACCATAAGCAGCATTATCTTCATATATTATCACAGACTTCTTGTTGAATGATAATTCGCATGAGATTCGGATATGTTCGGTCATTGATTTTAGCCGTACACATTCACAACTTGCTTCATATAGTGCAATAATCTCGGCATGATTTGATGAAATTGTTACGAGTGTTTGTGTAATGTACCGTACTTTTAAACTATTTGAAATTTGCGGAAAAATAAAAATTTTCTTAAATAAATAATAATATTTCAAATTGCGTTAAAAATAAAATGCTCGTCTAAAAGTATTTGAAATAAAACAGTTACCTACAACATTTGCAAAAAGGTAAACGTTTAAACAACATAAACAATCTCGTAGAAAAACAAAGTATTTGAATCAACATTCATAAATTCTTAAAACATGGCGGTCCTCGGGTTTAGCATTCTGCGCAGTCCAAGCCAGCTCATTGGTCCCCACCCCTCGTCTCCTCATACTCTTCCTCACCTGCATCGATTGTGGGGACCCGGACGCTAACCATTTCCTTAATCGTTTCTAATATCAAATGAAACAATAAGGTAATGTGGGACATAAAATTTTTTTAAAATACACAGCGGAAACGTAATGTAAATAAATCTAATTCACATATTAAAGTTCAAGTTCAAGTCTAGTACTTAATACATTCCTATTAAACTAGATTTCAATTACTATAGATCAAGTACTGAATCCTAATCCATTTCTGAGCCCGGATCTCCACGCTATCTAGTCCAGCCTCGTTCTCTTCTTGACCCTTATCCTGTCCCACCTGTTGTCATGCACACATACAAACAAGACAACAGCCAGATAACTCCGGTGAGAATTATATTCTCAGTATAAACCATGTATACATACAATCATAAAAACAATATAAAGCATATAACAGATATTCCTAACATGTATCAAAATCAGTGACATGAATCAAATATTCATCACATGTATTATAATCCTAAACATGAATCAATATCAAGAATAAATCATATTCTAAACATGTACCATCATCAGGAACATAATTCAATATCAAGCAATGAATCACTCTCCGTGATTCTCAGACTCAGACTCGACTCAGTCCTAATCTAGGGATCCCGTTCGGAATAAGAACATACACCCACCTACACTCCCGATCGGGGTGGTGGTATGTTCTTATTCACGGACTTTGGCTCTTTCCATATCGAACACCAGTAATAGAAAAGACTCCAGTTCTATCCACTCCGATATAGCCAAACGTCCGGTGTCCTGACCTAACCGTCATGGACTATGGCCCTATCGCCAATATCCTATCCTGCGACAAAGTGCAATGGGCCAGTGACGAGTCCTCACTATCCGGCCCTTCTGTCACAAGATCAAATGTCTACGACTAGGCACATTCGCCTATGACTCAAGACATACATTGTCTATACATCCATAGACCAGAGATATCAATCGTATTTAATTGCAAATAACAATGCAATAAAATAAAGTATGTGATTTAGGGAAACTCGAGTCAAACCTCACTCGAGTTGTGCAATCCCAACTCAACATTAATTTATACCTTTATCTTCACGGTCTGACGAAGTCGAAGTATCGAAGTCAAGTCTGTCCATATCAAATCTGAAATAACAGTATCAAATAAACCGTGTCAATATACCGCTTAACTGAAAGCCTGTTCTGATCAATACACAACTCAAAACATAATCTGATCAATATCGAATCAAGACACAATCTAATTCATATCGACGATATCACGATATAATCGAAGTCACTACTGAATCTGATCAATATCAACCCATAGCTGTTTCGACGGCATAACAGTACAGTCTCCGCAACCCCGTCAATTCCAACATCATAGATATAATACCAGCACTCATAATCAATATCGGTACGAATCATAATCTCAACGATAATAAATCTGATATCGATTCTTAATCAAATCGATTCCGAAAATCATAACAATTACATAAACAGTCTGTTCTTCGTTCTGACTTCACATATACGATGTCTACTGTATCAGAAACACCATACGTGATTTTTATTCAATTCTGAGAATATCACATTTTTAAACGATATCTAAACGTAACAAAACTTACGTCCAGCTGAAGCTGTCGTTGCTAGAAGCACGGTGCTGTACTCAGATTTAAATTCAGACGGACGGAATTTGCGTGACGTTCAATTTTCGCACATATGCGCGCCCAAGTGCCGCGCATATGCGCCGAGAGCTCTGTCCGAATATTTATCAACTCGCGCATATGCGCGTCCTCTACTCGCGCATATGCGCGAGACCTACTGTCTCGGCATGTAATGTCCTCGGCTACTCGCGCATATGCGCGACATACTTCCGCGCATATGCGCGAGGCTCTCGGGTCATGACACTCATTTCTCCGCACCACTCGCGCATATGCGCGCCCACTCCTCGCGCATATGCGTGAGGTCTTCTGCCCATCTCGCGCATATGCGCGCATCCGTGTCGCGCATATGCGCGAGGTGTACTGTCCTCGCACATATTTCGTGTTTCCTTCCCTCTTTCCCGATCTAATCCATTCCGTTTATAACACATTCAATTACCAATAGATTATAATAATTATCGTCAAATCATTTCAGATTACAGTAATCAAATTCTGGGGCCTTACATTTCTCCCCCCCTAAGATATGATTTCGTCCCCGAAATCACAGGTAATCAAATCAGATAAAGAAGAAATGTATAATAGAATCAGTCATAACTCCCTTCAGTGTAATGAATTTGAACATCGCTACCTCATATCAGACTTAGTCTTCAAGGTAGCCTCTTCGATGTCCTGATAACTGTACTGTATTTCCAACAGCGGAATAGTTTTCATTCTGAATTTTCATTCTTTCATACATCCCTGATTTCTGAAATAAAAATTCAAGAGGTATAATATCGTCATCCCACATAAGATCATTCTGATAAAATCAATTGCAAATACTGGCTATACCACATCCGTATATACCAATCAATAGCTCCTAACAAGTCAATCTCGACCTCAAATACCAATAGTCATCGCCCGACGTTGTCATATTTCATATCAATTTCCGAGCTATCTTCATTTGCTTCTGAATCAGTTTCATTTTCTTTATCTGATCTCTGATCCTATCAAATCCAATCTCAAGCATCACCGCAGTTTCATCCCCATACGAAGGAAATCCACAGTTCTCACTGTTCAATACCTCGATTAGAGCTATTTTGATACTCATCTAATAGCTATTATGGTACAATAATTCATACAGTGACAAGACATCAGGTCACTGGTGCTAAAATCTAGCACTACAGTTCCTGGATATCCTCCAGTATCTAGATAGTTCGTTCCGACTATCCTTCAATCTATAAACCATAGATGAAAAATCATGCTATCCATTCTGTCAAAAGTACAAAATTAATTAAAAATCACGGTATAATATAATCAACTCTGGCATTCAATACAAGTTGACCCCTTTTCTGACATACCTCTCAGTTGTCTAGTCATATCTGTAAGTCATCCTGTACAATATATCACATGCAGATTTGAACAATCGTTCAATCATAACCACATCCTGGTACAGTCTTGGCAAGACTTCGGTAAGTCTATCACCAGATTCATAGAATTGTACTCCTATTTCTATTTAGGAATCGAAAATCTGTATAACCAATCTCTTGGTTTCTCTCTTCCTGTCCTCATCTGTCAGTGGTTTAGACATTTCAATACAAATCCTGACTTAACTGATTTCATTTGTTTACATTAAAACTGTCCGTTCGAATTATCACACATTTTCTGTTACCAGAATAATACAAAATCTACGACTGTGTGCATCTGACAATACCTGTCATTTAAAATTCGAATATCTGGTACAAACAATTCAGCTAATTATATAAAATAAAGCATTACCTACCTGGTATTCTGATTGACACACTGTTCTGACTATCGAAATCATGTTCTGAACAATCTGATCAACTTCTGAACTGCTGTAGTTCTCAAAATCAGTTCTGAGTCGGCTTGAACTGTATATAATCCCAACGGTTCATAACAATCGGTATAAAATACGAATTCAGAATAACAGCAATATCGGATCGGATTCAAAATACCAATCATTTATATTGATCTAGTAAACTCATAAAACGCGATTTCTGACATTTCTGAAGTTGTTCCATCTTCAAAGTCGTTTTCAGCCACTGATCACGGTCTTAATTGTGCTACAATCAATCATACGCTGATAACGAATCAAGGCTGAAATCGCTCTCCCTGATATCAGACAAACCCGAAATTTCATCTGGAACGACTATAGCAACTCTCCTGCTACTGGCAAATCATTCTCTGATAGGCTCAACTTCAGTAATCAATTGAATACGTAAGGAATTACTTCATTCTTTTCGATAATCATCGAATCATACATAATACGGATATCAAGGAATTCAAAATCGAGAATCCTTACCGTATATCATTCATTCTTCAGTCATTTCAGGTTCGAATCTTACCATCTCCTGGCATGAATCTATAGTAGTTCTGTACTTGTTAGCATATCAATATCAATAATGTAGTCAGAATCAGACAACACAAGTACAACACAACCTAATTCAATCTCATTCCCTTTTTACTGTAGTATACAATATATCACAGAATTCACTGATATCAATTCCTCTCCCCAAAAGGTACAAAGATCAATACTATAGTAACACAGACTCAACAGGTACAACATATATCAATGCAACTCAGTCAAAGATAATCGTAGGAAATGCATAAGTATATATCAATACATATGCGACATAATCATAAAAGAACAGATACCTGTCACTACATCATCAAGTGCATCCTGGGTCTGTTCCTCGATCACTACCACCAGACGCTCCTACTCCTGGGAATCTTCGGGAACCTTTCCGTGGACATACTCTTGCGAAATGTCCTAATTGTTCGCAAATACGGCAACTACCAAATACTCCTTGGCATTGCTCAGTGGGATGTCTCCCTCCGCAGGTGCTGCAGTACACTCCGGTATAATTCTGACTGGAACTACTTGAGCTAGAAAGACTGCTGCCTAACTTCTTAAACTGCTTCTTTCGAGCTTTCAAATAGTCTTTCCTTTCACCACTACTACTACCAGTCTCAGGTCCGAGAGGTGGTTGTTGTGGTCTCAATGCTAGAGGCGCAAACGAAGCTCCTTTATATCTTGTCAGACTGGCTTCGACTCTCTTGGCCCTACTCAGAGCATCAACGAAACTATAGGGTCGGCCTGTATTTACTAATGTCAATATCTCAGGATTCAATCCCTTAACAAACTGATCAGTCACAGCTTCATCATTCCCAGCCACGTGAGGAGCAAAACGTAGCAAGGTAGAAAATTGAGCAACATATTCTTCAACGCTTAAATGACCCTGTTTCAAATCTTCAAATTCTGCCCTTTTATCATCTCGGTACGAACTTGGGAAAAATCTTCGATAGAATTCAGTTTTGAAGATCTTCCACGTAATCACTGTACCACGCTGCTCTAAAACTCCTTTGGTTGCAATCCACCAACTCTTTGCGACTTCTTTTAACTGGTTCCCAATCAGTTTAACTCTCCGTTCATCTTGGTACTCAAGTGTATCATCCAGCCAATTCTCACAATCAACAATCGTCTCAGTACCTCTCAGAATCGGCGGTATCAATGACTGAAACCTCATCAACTGTGTTTCCATCAAAGTTTCTGCCACATCCATCTAATTATTCGAAGTACTACCTCGTTCTGGAATTCTTCAAGGAGGAATATCTGATGATCACAATATTCAACAATCATATGAGACAAATCCGTCTCAGTCCCTTCCTGATCAGCTTACCTCTGATCAAGAATGGGTTCCGATTCGTTTTCAAATAATACACATTACCAAATCAACTCAGATATTCAAGTAACATGTATTTAAAAGCAGTAAAACATAATATCATGCTAGCATACACAATGTAATTCACCATTATAATGAATCCCATGCTAGCAATCACATGCAAGGAAAGAAAACACATTCTACCCCGCTCACTAGCTTCTATCTCAGTCTCAAAAACCTACAGTTCTAGAATCTACTGTTCTGGAACCTAACGCTCTGATACCACCTGTTGTGGGGACCCGGACGCTAACCATTTCCTTAATCGTTTCTAATATCAAACGAAACAATTAGGTAATGTGGGACATAAAATTTTTTTAAAATACACAGCGGAAACGTAATGTAAATCAATCTAATTCACATATTAAAGTTAAAGTACAAGTCTAGTACTTAATACATTCCTATTAAACTAGATTTCAATTACTATAGATCAAGTACTGAATCCTAGTCCATTTCTGAGCCCGGATCTCCACGCTATCTAGTCCAGCCTCGTTCTCTTCTTGACCCTTATCCTTTCCCACCTGTTGTCATGCACACATACAAACAAGACAACAGCCAGATAACTCCGGTGAGAATTATATTCTCAGTATAAACCATGTATACATACAATCATAAAAACAATATAAAGCATATAACAGATATTCCTAACATGTATCAAAATCAGAGACATGAATCAAATATTCATCACATGTATTATAATCCTAAACATGAATCAATATCAAGAATAAATCATATTCTAAACATGTACCATCATCAGGAACATAATTCAATATCAAGCAATGAATCACTCTCCGTGATTCTCAGACTCAGACTCGACTCAGTCCTAATCTAGGGATCCCGTTCGGAATAAGAACATACACCCACCTACACTCCCGATCGGGGTGGTGGTATGTTCTTATTCACGGACTTTGGCTCTTTCCATATCGAACACCAGTAATAGAAAAGACTCCAGTTCTATCCACTCCGATATAGCCAAACGTCCGGTGTCCTGACCTAACCGTCATGGACTATGGCCCTATCGCCAATATCCTATCCTGCGACAAAGTGCAATGGGCCAGTGACTAGTCCTCACTATCCGGCCCTTCTGTCACAAGATCAAATGTCTACGACTAGGCACATTCGCCTATGACTCAAGACATACATTGTCTATACATCCATAGACCAGAGATATCAATCGTATTTAATTGCAAATAACAATGCAATAAAATAAAGTATGTGTTTAGGGAAACTCGAGTCAAACCTCACTCGAGTTGTGCAATCCCAACTCAACATTAATTTATACCTTTATCTTCACGGTCTGACGAAGTCGAAGTATCGAAGTCAAGTCTGTCCATATCAAATCTGAAATAACAGTATCAAATAGACCGTGTCAATATACCGCTTAACTCAAAGCCTGTTCTGATCAATACACAACTCAAAACATAATCTGATCAATATCGAATCAAGACACGATCTAATTCATATCGACGATATCACGATATAATCGAAGTCACTACTGAATCTGATCAATATCAACCCATAGCTGTTTCGACGGCATAACAGCACAGTCTCCGTAACCCCGTCAATTCCAACATCATAGATATAATACCAGCACTCATAATCAATATCGGTACGAATCATAATCTCAACGATAATAAATCTGATATCGATTCTTAATCAAATCGATTCCGAAAATCATAACAATTACATAAACAGTCTGTTCTTTGTTCTGACTTCACATATACGATGTCTACTGTATCAGAAACAGCATACGTGATTTTTATTCAATTCTAACAATATCAAAATTTTAAACGATACCTAAACGTAACAAAACTTACGTCCAATTGAAGCTGTCGTCGCTAGAAGCACGGTGCTGTACTCAGATTTAAAATCAGACGGACGGAATTTGCGTGACGTTCAATTTTCGTACATTAGGAACTTGGAGCTTCGGTTTCTCTCTTCTTTTGTTTCTGAATGATTGACGTTGCTTATATATATACGTTGCACGGTGATGGAAAGTGGCATCCTTTCGCTTTGCATGATTCGCGCATATGCGCGCCCAAGTGCCACGCATATGCGCCGAGAGCTCTGTCCGAATATTTATCAGCTCGCGCATATGCGCGTCCTCTACTCGCGCATATGCGCGAGACCTACTGTCTCGGCATGTAATGTCCTCGGCTACTCGCGCATATGCGCGACATACTTCCGCGCATATGCGCGAGGCTCTCGGGTCATGACACTCATTTCTCCGCACCACTCGCGCATATGCACGCCCACTCCTCGCGCATATACGCGAGGTCTTCTGCCCATCTCGCGCATAGATTATAATAATTATCGCCAAATCATTTCAGATTACGGTAATTAAATTCTCGGGCCTTACATCGATCAAGTCTAGTGAGTCTAAAGACTCAACACGTATAAACTGGGAATAGCAAGTAATGCGTAATAAAACCACATGCATCTTTAAAGTAGAACGTACATACTTAAACTTGAACGTAATAACATAAACTTAGACGTGCCATCATCATAAAATTTTTCATAAACATGCTTGCATCATACATACTTGAACATACATAAACTTCATTATTTTGCGTAGAGATATATTTCAAAGTAAGTGACCATACATAAATGTGTCTGATCAGATTAAACTACAGTACTGGCTGGCAAGGAAGATCCACTACCACATACTTGAGATACCCGGTCATGCTTTACCGGGTGGATTGGTCTCTGGTCATACTTTACCGCTTCCCAATCCTGATCTAAACACGGTCATGGTTTACCGGGATGGAGAGGTCATCGGTCACCGTTCACAGACTTCCAAACTCGTTTATAATGGTCAAAAGACATTTAGCATACCTCAAAAACATAAAATATTTTTCTTTTTCACGTCGAACATACTTACATGGCATTGAGGGATTCATTGGGTCTCTCTTGGGCCACTGCTGCACATACTTTCATGCACTTAATTTTTCCATAGCTTAGACGTAATAGTAATGCTCACCACCTGAAATGACAAACTTCTTATGACATTATAAATCACTCGGGACTTGCCTTCGTTTAATCATCATACTAAACATGACATCAACCCCAAAACAAATCTTAAAATGATGTGTGAATATTTTCCAAAACATATAAGACATGAGCCTAAAATAGTGGTTTAAAGTCATGTTCAAGCGCCTAGGCGCTGGGGCCTTGCTGCGCTACAGCACTACCTAGTGCCGCAGTGCTAGAAGGGCCACAGCCCTAGTGCCGCGACGCCTCCAGGCAACGCTGCGGCACTCCGACATGCGAGTGTCGGGCGCTGCGGTGCTAGTTCTGCGTCCAATCGACCCCAAAAGCTCAAATTTGCTGCAAAATCTATGTCACGCCTATCGATCGAACCGATGAACGAGAGTCAACCTAGGACGCTATGAAAATGTTCCAAACTCACACAACGCCCAAAAACAACGACACACAACAACCAACGCAACACAACCCTTGAATACGACATGTTGACACCAAACGTTTCCTACGACTTCTAATGCAACCAAGTGCCTCGACACGAAATGGAGCACCAACAATCATCCCAACCATACTCAATTTACCTAAACACAGCAGCGATCATCCAATGGTCCCCAACGAAGCCTGCAACAATAAACTTAAGAACACGTCAAGAACGCATTTTCAAAAATTCACAGTTTGAGCAGTCCCACGAAAATGATCATAACTCGCTCGTTTCTTGTCCAAAAATTACGAATTTACTGTCAAATCGAAGATATAAAAAATTACTATGTTTTAGATGTTGAAAACTTTTCCAAAAATTGACCAAATGTTCGCAGTAATCGAAATGACAGCAGACACATTTTTAGATCTAAAAAATTTGATACAAAAATCATTCCAAACGTTTTCGCAATATACATGGATTTTCACGCATAATAAACATCACAACACATATATAACGAGATAGATGCAGAAACAATAGAATATACATGCCTTTGATCTTTAGAAATTCTGAAATGACGATACCGAAGCGGGGAAGGTGCGAGGGTTGATTCGGGACGAACGTGACACGATTTTTCTTGAAGAAAAGTGGACGGGAATTGATGGAAAAATGAAGAGAAAGGGCTGCTACTACTGAAGCTCTTAGAACCCTAAGTCTTTTGCTCTCAAAAATTGAAATGAAAATAAAGGAAAAATGTGTGTGTGTCGTGTAGGTGAGTGTGTGTTAAAGATTGTGTGTGCGTATGTTTTAATATAATTAGGGGGAATGCTTAATTAGTAATTAAAAATATTAATTAAAAAGTTAATCCCCACTACTATCACAAATCCCCTAATTAAAAAAAAATACATCCAAGTGTTAAACTTTAAAAGTTTAAAAATCCTAAAAATCACCTAATAATTAAATTAGGCTATTAAAATGCTAAAAGCTTAATAAATCATATAAAATGTCACAATCCTAACTTAAAATAAAACACCACATTTTAAAATCTTCAAAATCGTCGCCGATCTCTTTTCCTCGATCCCGCATCGAATAATCACCTGAAACATGAAACTCAAGAAAACATTTGAACGTGCACACATAAACATAAATAATTTAAAACAATGCAAATTCATAAATCATACATCGCTCAAATCATTTTAAATTAAATTAAATATTTAACATTTAAATAAAACATAGGTTTTACGTTTGCTATTTTGGGCTCTACAGTTTGTTTCTGTGAATGCAAAGAAATTGCAGTGCCTCCACGAGTAAATACATATCCGGTTTGGAAACGTGCCTTGTGTGGATCAGATAAGTGCCCAGCATCAGCATAATCAATTATACTTTGATCGGTATCTTTTGAATACAGAAGTCCCAAGTCTGTCGTTCCTCGTAGATGGAATATATGTTTAATTCCGTTCCAATGTCTCTTTGTTGGATATGAACTAAATAAACCAATAAATTTAAAGCAAAAGATATAACAGGTCTTGTACAATTTGCAAGATCATAAGGGCACCGATATCACTTAGATATGGTACTTCTGGACCAATAATAACTTCATCATCTTCACATGGATGGAATGGATCATTTCTATGTTTAATGATCTAACAACCATTGAAGTACTTAAAGAATTTTATTTATCCACATTAAAACGTCTAAGGACCTTTTCTGTATAATTTGATTGGTGAACAAATATTCCACATTCTCTGTGTTCAATTTGCGAACCCAGACAATCTTTTGTTTTTCCAATGTCCTTCATTTCAAATTCTTCCTTCAAGTACGACACAACTTCTTGAATTTACTTATTCGTTCGAATGATGTTTAATTCATCAACATGTACAGTAATAATTACGCATCCAGATGTTGTTATATTATTGAAAACGCAAGGGCATATTGAATTGTTTACATATACATTTTTCATTAAGTGTTCACTTAGCCGATTATATCACATTCGACCAGATTTCTTTAACACATATAATGATCTTTGTAATTTCACCGAATAATTTTATGGGTTTTGAACTTTGTGCTTCGGGCATCTTAAATCCTTCAGAGATTTTCATATATATTACTATCGAGTGATCCGTATAAGTAAGCTGTGAGAACATCCATAAGACACATTTCTGAATTTTCAGATACCGCCAAACTAATCAAATAACGAAACGTAATTGCATCCATAACATGAGAATACGTTTTATCATAATCAATTCCAGGCCTTTGATAAATCTTGTGCAACAAGTCGAGCTTATATCTTACTATTTCATTTTCTCATTTCGTTTTTGAATAAAAACTCATTTGTATCCAACAGGTTTAACAAGTGTAAGGACTATAGTCCCAAAAACGTTACGTTTATTTAGAGAATCCATTCAACCTAGATGGCGTCTTTCTATTTTATCCAGTCCTGTCGATTTTTACATTCACAAAATTATTTTGGTTCATGATCTTCACTGCTATTTATGATGTCAAATGCACATTGTAAGAAATAACTCATCAATTTTTTTACATCTTTGGTTCCATATTTTGTAGAACCCGTAAATCAGTAGACGTATAAGCCATGCATAATTCTAGATTTTTAAATTTAATTGACTTCATTGCATGATTATTTTAAATGCATTTGTTTGAAGTTATTATTTATATTTCAGTTCAGTAGTTTGATTTTTAGCATTTCAGTTATTTCAGTGAGGCCGGACCGGAGTTGAGTTTTGAGATAGAATTTAAGATTCGAGAAATATTTCCAGAAGTTAATTTAGCTAGCAACTAAGTTCATTTAAGTTAGAAAGGGAGGTTTGAGGATTTAATTTAATTATTTGAGGTGATTAAGAAATGAACTCATTTAAGTTATTAAATTAAGGGGTTAGCTCACTAAATTATTTAAAGGATTAGTAAGGCTTTCAAGGATTATTAGTTGACTAGATAACAACATTTCCCTCATTTTATTAGCATGATTTCGGTCCCCCTTGGATTTATTAACATTCATTCCAACTCATCAACTTTGACCAATTCTTTGCATGTAATTAGTAGGATAATTCTAGGATTTTTGGGAGCACAATTTAATTAATAATGGACATATCCTAGACTAGAAAATAAGCAAAATCGGCCACTACCTCCTAGAAGCATCCACCAACTCATTTGATATCAAACTAATTCAAAATTCAAATGGGAAGACTTGGTCTTGATCTTCCTTATATCTTGCACCCTTCCCTCACCCCTAACCATTTTCCCCCCTCTCCTTTCGAAAATTCAGAGTGAATTCACACTCATTTTCAGTAGAAAAATCGTGAGTCTTAGCTAGAGGGAAGGGAAGAAAAAATCGAGAGCAGAAGGTAGAAAAGAAGCGCTCCACCTCCTCCGGCGCGTCTCGTTTCGTTTTCTTTCTTTCAAACGAAACCAGGCATGTCTAGATTTCTTTCAAACCTCAATCAAGTCATATTATCATTTATTTTTCAGTACATGATCATGTTTATTCAAGTAAAAATCGAGATCCATGTCAAAACATTTTGAAACAACACATGCAGAATTTTCGATTTCCTTGGCAAGCTTCACGTTTCTTTTGGTTTGTGAGTTTCAGGTATTGGATCGACTCCAGGCTCCCAAGGCGACTATATACATGTAGTAGGATGCATTAGGACCATGTTGGTCCATTCAGCCCCATGCTTGCTGGAAATTCAGAATGACAGCAACCCCATAGTGCTTTGTTCGAAAATTTCAGTTTTTGTCAAGGGTTGGATCTGATCTTGGCTGCCCTAAGGGCTCATCCATGGTTGGATCACTTCCCTAGCATGTCTAAGACGTGACTAAGTTCCCTTTTGGTGGCTTGGTCCATGGTCATCGGTTTTTAATAAAACATCACAACAGCCCCTATACCCCTTCGGCTACTTCGTTGGACAGCTTGGTTCGTTTCTTTTGGTTGCTTGGTATGGATCTTGGTTGGCCTATGGCCCTTAGCCACGGTTCATATCATGCTCCTAGATGTCTAGATGTGCCATGGTCAATCAAAGGCCACTGGAACGACGCATGACATCGATCTAAGCAAACACTACACAACGCATGCACGTTGGCTCTCGGTTAGACCCTTCGGTTGAGTTTTGGTATGATGCGGATTGTGGCTGGCCTAGGGCCCTTAGCCATGGTTCAAATCATTCCTTGGGATGTTGGTAAGAGTCTCTGGTCGGTGGTTCACGCCCCAATGGCCGGTAGTCTCGAAAACAACACAAGTTACACGGGTGTGCAGCTGCTGGAAATTTACAGCAAGTTGCTGTGTCGTTTAGAAGGCTCGTTTGAGTTCTTGGTTGGCTTTTAGCCCATGGCCTTGGACTGGACAGTGCCTCATTGAGTTAGGAAGGTCATGTTTTTGACCGTTTGTCTTGGATCATTTTTGAGGTCGTACGAGAATTTACGGTGCAATGTGCCAAATTGACTCTCGAAAGAGCGTTTCGTGTTTTGGCCTCCATTCCACCTAGATTTCGACCCTATCATTTTAGGAGCATTTTTTATGATTTTTCAGCGTATTTTAATCATGACTATACGTCGGTTCAGTGTCGGTTCAGGTTGGCTCGGAGTCATGATTAAATGCGAAGTCATTAGGCGTCATAGTCGCATCTTTTGAACGTAAATTGCATAGTTGGTCAAGTTTAAGCTATTGCATATTTTCATGGCACAGTTAGGTTGCAGCGAGCCTGGGACGATCCAATCCAATCCAGTTGGTAAAATTACAGGAATTTTCATTACGCCAGTTAATTATTTTACGTGCATTAAATAGAAAATGATTATTTTTGAGATTTATGCGATATGGCTTGTGGTTCATTCACTATGTGGGAGTGTTATTTTATACGGTCGCCAGTGACCGATCAGTTCAGTATGGTACCACCCGGTCGCCAGTGACCGGCCAGCTCAGTTCAGTTTCAGCCTCCCCGGTAGCCAGTTACCGATCAGTTCAGCTTAGTGCAGTGGCCACAGGCGTAAAACATAATCTCAACAGAAAATTTTACCAGATATTTCAGTACAGGCTCCAAGGAGCAAATATTTTACAGTGATTTCCAGTTCAGTTATGCACGTATTATAATTGCTCAGTACAGATTATTTTCATGCCTCAGGACAGGATATTTATCTCATGCATATTTTAAATTCAGATTTTTACTCGTTACCTGCGATATGCATGCTGAGTCTTTAGGCTCACTAGACTTGATTGTTGTAGGTACTGATGAGGCCAGGGCCGAGGGCGGGGACCAGTGAGCCAGCTTGGGTCGGCAGTAGTGGCACCCGAGGACCTCAGTGCAGCAGTTGTTATTATTCCGCAAACAATTTTATCAGTCGTTGGATATTTTTAAATGTTGTTGTTGGCAAAACTTTATTTTCTTCCGCTGCAATATTTTAAATATTGAACTTGATTCACCAGTGATTTTATGAATGAGGCCATTTAAGTTCTTTTAAAAAGAAAATTTTTAATTTTCCGCAAATTTTCAAGAAAGGAGTTTTAGGCCCTTCACAGTTGGTATCAGAGCGGTGGTTCTGTATAGGGTTTCACTACTACTGACCGCGAGAAGCTCACGAAGCCACGTTTGGTCTGTAAGTTTTTCAGTTCAGCATTTTGTTCAGCATTTAGTTAAAGCATGAATTATTTTGTCAGCATGCTTCCAGATTTTCAGTATTTCAGTGTTCATTTAAAATAAATTATGGAATTATGCATGTTAGTTACGTATGGGTTATGTTGGAACAGTATGCCCCCTAGACGCATTTTAGAGCGCAACAGAGAGGAGGAGCCTCGCCGAGAGGACAGGGAGGAGCGTAGACCGGAGGGAGACCTACCACCTCCTCCACCCCCCACCGGACATGAGTGCCCAGATGTTAGCTGGGATGGCACAGTTCTTCGCACAGTTTGCGGGGGGCAATGCCGCAGCCGTAGCCCAGCCGCAGCCAGGCCGACAGGGCCCGAGGCTGTTATGAGCGATTCATGAAGATGCGCCCGAAGGAATTCTCTGGGCATCTGACCCCATGGTTGCCGAGGGATGGATCAAATCCCTCGAGGTTATCTTCGTTTATGGAGCTGGGGACGCAGACCGAGTCCGATGTGCCACCTACCTGTTCACTGGAGACGCCCGCTTATGGTGGGAAGGAGCTTCGGTAGCCCTGACATTGGCTACACTTTCTTGGACCCGCTTTACGGAGGTTTTCTACTCCAAGTATTTTGCTGAGGAGGTTCGCACCAGGCTGACCACCGAGTTCATGAGTCTGAGACAGGGGGATATGTCGGTTACGGAGTTTATCCGTAAGTTCGAGAGGGGCTGTCACTTTGTGCCCCTGATAGCGAATGATGCCAGAGCCAAGCTGATGCACTTCCTGGTGGGTTTACGGCCGATCTTGCGCCGGGATGTTAGGGTATCTGACCCTGCTACTTATGAGATTGCCGTCTCCAAGGCCTTAGCCGCAGAGCAGGATCTGCGGGATATCGAGAGGGATCGCCAGGGCAAGCGCCCAGTCCAGGCACCGCACCGCCCTCCTCCTCATCAGCATCAGCAGCAGAATAAGAGGCCTTTTCATGGACCGCCCAGGAACCGAGGCCAGCACAGCAGCAGCAGCGGGGACGCCCAGCCCCGAGGACTCAGGAGCACCCAGTGTCCCAGGTGCTCACGTCGCCATCCTGGAGCATGTATGGCTGGCTCAGGAAAGTGTTTTAAGTGTGGCAGTCCAGACCACATGTTGCTGCAGTGCCCTCAGAGGAATCTGCCTACCCAAGGCAGAGTTTTTGCTCTCCATGCCGCGGAAACCAACCCGGAGACTATGTTGTTGACAGGTACCTTTAAACTTTAAGTTATTATTGAATTTCGCATTTTGGGAATCGGGATTTAGATTTTGAACTTAGAACTGTTATAGGATTGCATGCTCTACTCAGATTTATTTCGGGGAATTAAGCTAGAGGAACCTGACCTTTGCATGTCTATAAGTTTAGATCTTGTAGTGGGATTCAACTTAGAGCTCCGCTCTTTCAGGGAGAATTTTTATATCTGGTTCCGCTACCAAGGCCTTGATAGATTCAGGGGCCACTCACTCGTTTATTTCGGAGGTCTTTGCAAACTTTCTCAAGATCCAGACCATTGGGCTAGATACAGCCTTTTCAGTAGTGTTGCCGTCAGGCGAGGAGATGGCAGCTACCAATGTTATCCGAGATATAGACCTTGAGCTGCACGGTAATCTTGTTTATGCGGATCTGATTGTGCTACCGATGCCGGAATTTGACATCATCCTAGGGATGGACTGGCTATTGAGGAACAGAGTGTTGATAGACTTCCAGCGGAGATCCGTTCTTGTCCGACCGCCTGGAATGGAGCAGTTCTTATTTGAGCCGGACAGGTACTTTCCTTTACCGCGCATTATTCCTTATGTTCAGGCTAGGAAGCTCATGCATAGAGGGTGTCGGGCATTTCTAGCGACCTTTTTATCTGTCCCCGAGGAACCCAGCCAGTCAGCCTCAGATGTTCCGATTGTCAGAGATTTCTTAGACGTTTTTCCCGAAGACGTCTCTGGTATGCCACCGAGAGAGAGGTGGAGTTTTCCATTGAGCTTATGCCAGGTACGGCTCCGATATCCAAAGCGCCGTACCGACTAGCACCGACAGAGATGGCAGAGCTTAAGAAGCAGATCAGGAACTTCTCGACAAGGAGTTCATTCGCCCGAGCTTTTCTCCATGGGGCGCGCCGGTCTTATTTGTGAAAAAGAAGGATGGCTCGATGAGGCTTTGCATTGACTACCGGGAGTTGAACAGGGTTACAGTGAAGAATAAATACCCACTGCCGAGGATTGAGGATCTGTTTGACCAGTTGCAGGGAGCTTCGATTTTCTCCAAGATAGATCTGCGTTCCGGTTATCACCAGTTGAGGGTGAGAGATGCTGATGTCTCGAAGACAGCTTTCAGGACTCGTTATGGTCACTACGAGTTCCTGTGATGCCGTTCGGTCTGACGAATGCGCCAGCGATCTTCATGGATCTAATGAATCGCGTATTTCAGCCGTACCTCGACCAGTTTGTGATAGTGTTCATAGATGACATTCTCGTCTACTCCAAGAGTCGGGAGGAGCACAGCAGGCATCTGACCACAGTGTTGCAGACATTGCAGAAACAAACTATTCGCAAAGTTCAGTAAGTGCGAATTCTGGTTAGAGAAGGTGGCGTTCTTGGGCCACATTGTTTCTAGCAGTGGCATTGAGGTAGACCCGGCGAAAGTTGCAGCAGTCAGAGATTGGGTTGTGCCTCAGAATGCATCAGAGATCCGCAGTTTCTTGGGCTAGCAGGATATTACAGGAATTCATTCAGGGATTCTCATCCATTGCCGTTCCACTCACAGCACTGACAAGAAAAATGTGAAGTTTGTGTGGAGCGAGGAGTGTCAGAAGAGCTTCGATACTTTGAAGCAAGCTCTTATCTCAGCACCCGTTTTGGCTGTACCGTCAGGATCGGCGAGTTTGTCCTTTATACCGATGCTTCGAAGCTTGGTTTAGGTGCAGTTTTGATGCAGCATGGGAGAGTGATAGCGTATGCTTCTCGACAGCTGAAAATCCACGAGAAGAATTACCCTACCCATGATCTGGAGTTAGCGGCCGTAGTTTTTGCTTTGAAGATTTGGAGGCACTATCTGTATGGAAGAAGTGTCAGATCTTTACCGACCATAAGAGCCTCAAGTATTTCTTTACGCAGAAGGAGCTGAACATGCGTCAGAGGCGTTGGTTGGAGCTTGTGAAAGACTACGATTGTGACATTAGCTACCACCCGGGTAAAGCTAATGTAGTTGCGGATGCTTTGAGCAGGAAAGTCGCAGTGATGGCTCATTTGACGATTCAGAAACCTCTTCAGATTGAGATGCAGAGGTTTGATCTTGAGACTTACCCTCGAGGTAGAGTTCCTCGTTTATCTACCTTGACTATCCAGTCCTCTCTTATTGACCGTATTCGCAGCGGTCAGGCAGCAGATGAGCAGTTGGCACAGTGGAAGAAGAGAGATGAAGCCAAGGGCAGTGTTTTGTATCAGTCAGCGACGGTATTGTGAGATACCGAGATAGGATATGGGTTCCTAGCAGTGATTCTATCCGAGCAGACATCTTATCAGAGGCCCATACGTCCCCGTACTCCATTCACCCTGGGAGTACGAAGATGTACAAAGATCTGCAGCTATTGTATTGGTGGCCAGGATGAAGAAGGACATCAGGCGTTTTGTATCCGAGTGCCTGACTTGCCAGTTAGTGAAGGCCGAGCATCAGAGACCAGCAGGTTTGCTCAAGCCTCTTCCTATTCCCGAGTGGAAGTGGGAGACATTACCATGGACTTTGTGACCGGATTGCCGAGGTCAGCCAGAGGATCGAATGCTATCTGGGTGATTGTAGATCGTCTTACCAAATCAGCGCACTTCTTGCCTATTAAGACGACTTTCACCATGGTTCAGTATGCAGAGCTGTATATCCGAGAGATAGTCCGACTCCATGGTATTCCAGTTTCTATCGTATCCGACAGAGATCCCAGATTCACTTCCTCGTTTTGGAAGAGTTTGCATTCGACTTTGGGTACGAAGTTGCTGTTTAGCACAGCTTTCCATCCGCAGACAGATGGCAGTCGGAGCGAGTTATTCAGATTTAGAGGATCTTCTCGTGCTTGCGTCATTGATTTCTCTGGGAGTTGGGAGTCGAACTTACCATTGGTAGAGTTCACCTATAACAACAGTTTCCAGTCTATAGGTATGGCTCCGTATGAAGCGCTGTATGGCCGCAAGTGTAGATCTCCTGTTCATTGGGATGAAGTAGGAGAGAGAGCAGAGTTGGGTCCAGAGATTGTTCAGCAGGCAGCAGATGTAGTAGTCAAGATCCGTGATAGGATGAGGACTGCTCAGAGCCGACAGAAGAGTTATGCCGCGGAGGAGAGAGTTAGAGTTTGCAGTGGGCGATCATGTCTTCGTGAAAGTGGCACCTATGAAGGGTGTCATGAGATTTGGCAAGAAAGGGAAGCTCAGTCCGAGATTCATTGGACCGTTTGAGATCCTCGACAGAGTTGGGACGCTAGCGTATCGTGTGGCTCTTCCGAATCTGGCCGGAGTACACAATGTCTTTCACGTCTCCATGCTGAGGAAGTATATGGCAAATCCTTCGCATGTGCTGAATTTCGAGCCGTTGCAGCTTACTCCGAACTTATCTTATGAGGAGAGACCCGTGCAGATCCTAGACAGACAGGAGAAGAAACTTCGGAACAAGTTGGTTAAGCGAGTCAAAGTCAAATGGCTCAACCATTCAGAGGAGGAAGCTACGTGGGAGTCTGAGCCGGAGATGAGAAGTCGATACCCTGAGTTATTCGGTGAGTTCTAATTTCGAGGACGAAATTTATTTAAGGGGGGAAGGATTGTAGAACCCGTAAATCAGTAGACGTATAAGCCATGCATAATTCTAGATTTTTAAATTTAATTGACTTCATTGCATGATTATTTTAAATGCATTTTTTGAAGTTAATTATTTATTATTTCAGTTCAGTAGTTTGATTTTTAGCATTTCAGTTATTTCAGTGAGGCCGGACCGGAGTTGGAGTTTTGAGATAGAATTTAAGATTCGAGAAATATTTCCAGAAGTTAATTTAGCTAGCAACTAAGTTCATTTAAGTTAGAAAGGGAGGTTTGAGGATTTAATTTAATTATTTGAGGTGATTAAGAAATGAACTCATTTAAGTTATTAATTAAGGGGTTAGCTCACTAAATTATTTAAAGGATTAGTAAGGCTTTCAAGGATTATTAGTTGACTAGATAATCAACATTTCCCTCATTTTTTAGCATGATTTCGGCCTTATTATTAGCAATTCATTCCAACTCATCAACTTTGACCAATTCTTTGCATGTAATTAGTAGGATAATTCTAGGATTTTTGGGAGCACAATTTAATTAAATAATGGACATATCCTAGACTAGAAATAAGCAAAATTTCGGCCACTACCTCCTAGAAGCATCCACCAACTCATTTGATATCAAACAATTCAAAATTCAAATGGGAAGACTTGGTCTTGATCTTCCTTATATCTTGCACCCTTCCTCACCCTCAACCATTTTCCCCCCTCTCCTTTTCGAAAATTCAGAGTGAATTCCACTTTTCAGTAGAAAAATCGTGAGTCTTAGCTAGAGGAAGGAAGAAAAAATCGAGAGCAAGAAAGGTAGAAAGGAAGCCACCCTCTCCTCCGCGCGTCTCGTCTTTCTTTTCGTTTCTTTCAAACGAAACCAGGCATGTCTAGATTTCTTTCAAACCTCAATCAAGTCATATTATCATTTTTTTTCAGTACATGATCATGTTTATTCAAGTAAAAATCGAGATCCATGTCAAAACATTTTGAAACACACATGCAGAATTTTCGATTTCCTTGGCAAGCTTCACGTTTCTTTTGGTTTGTGAGTTTCAGGTATTGGATCGACTCCAGGCTCCCAAGGCGCTTATATACATGTATAGGATGCATTAGGACCATTGGTCCATTCAGCCCATGCGCTGGAAATTCAGAATGACAGCAACCCATGTGCCTTTGAGTTCGAAAATTTCAGTTTTTGTCAAGGGGTTGGATCTGATCTTGGCTGCCCAAGGGCCTTAGCCATGGTTGGATCACTTCCCTAGCATGTCTAAGACGTGACTAAGCCCTTTTGGTGGCTTGGTCCATGGCTCGGTTTTTAAAAAACATCACAACAGCCCCTTCCCCTTCGGCTCTTCTTTTCAGCTTTGGTTCGTTTCTTGTTGCTTGGTATGGATCTTGGTTGGCCTATGGCCCTTAGCCACGGTTCATATCATGCTAGATGTCTAGATCGTGCCATGGTCAATCAAATGGCCACTGGAACGACGCAAGACATCGATCATAGCAAAACACTACACACGCATGCACGTTGCTCTCGGTTGGACCCTTCGGTTGAGTTTTGTGTGATGCGGATTGTGGCTGGCCTAGGGCCCTTAGCCATGGTTCAAATCATTCCTTGGGATGTTGGTAAGAGTCTCTGGTCGGTGGTTCACGCCCCTAATGGCCGTAGTCTCGAAACCACAAGTCGTGTGCAGCTGCTGGAAATTACAGCAAGTTGCTGTGTCGTTTAGAAGGCTCGTTTGAGTTCTTGGTTGGCTTTTAGCCCATGGCCTTGGACTGGACAGTGCCTCATTGAGTTAGGAAGGTCATGTTTTGACCGTTGTCATTCGGATCATTTTTGAGGTCGTACGAGAATTTACGGTGCAATGTGCCAAATTGACTCTCGAAAGAGCGTTTCGTGTTTTGGCCTCCATTCCACCTAGATTTCGACCCTATCATTTTAGGAGCATTATTTTATGATTTTTCAGCGTATTTTAATCATGACTATACGTCGGTTGTGTCGGTTCAGGTTGGCTCGGAGTCATGATTAAATGCGAAGTCATTAGGCGTCATAGTCGCATCTTTTGAACGTAAATTGCATAGTTGGTCAAGTTTAAGCTATTGCATATTTTTCATGGCACAGTTAGGTTGCAGCGAGCCTGGGACGATCCAATCCAATCCAGTTGGTAAAATTACAGGAATTTTCATTACGCCAGTTAATTATTTTACGTGCATTAAAAGAAAATGATTATTTTTGAGATTTATGCGATATGGCTTGTGGTTCATTCACTATGTGGGAGTGTTTTTTATACGGTCGCCAGTGACCGATCAGTTCAGTATGGTACCACCCGGTCGCCAGTGACCGGCCAGCTCAGTTCAGTTTCAGCCTCCCCGGTAGCCAGTTACCGATCAGTTCAGCTTAGTGCAGTGGCCACAGGCGTAAAACATAATCTCAACAGAAAATTTTACCAGATATTTCAGTACAGGCTCCAAGGAGCAAATATTTTTACAGTGATTTCAGTTCAGTTATGCACGTATTATAATTGCTCAGTACAGATTATTTTCAGTATGCCTCAGGACAGGATATTTTATCCATGCATATTTTAAATTCAGATTTTTACTCGTTACCTGCGATATTGCATGCTGAGTCTTTAGGCTCACTAGACTTGATTGTTGTAGGTACTGATGAGGCCAGGGCCGAGGGCGGGGACCAGTGAGCCAGCTTGGGTCGGCAGTAGTGGCACCCGAGGACCTCAGTGCAGCAGTTGTTATTTATTCCGCAAACAATTTTTATCAGTCGTTGGAATTTTTAAATTGTTTGTTGGCAAAACTTTATTTTCTTCCGCTGCTATTATTTTAAACATTGAACTTGATTCACAGTGATTTTATGAATGAGGCCATTTAAGTTCTTTTAAAAAGAAAATTTTTAATTTTCCGCAAATTTCAAGAAAGGAGTTTTGGCCCTTTACAATATTTTGGAGTATTAATATAATTGATAGATATTTCACGATTATCATCAGTTTGTGGTTCTGACCGAACATTTTCATCATCATGTATTTCTGTCGAAATATCATTCTCTATTTTGTGATCATTGTGTTTCTCTATACATTTTCTTTTTTGAGTGTTTTTATCCTTGGAACCGATTGGCCTTCCACGCTTTAAGCGTTTAATAACATCATGAGTGTCTTCAATTTGTTTCTTTGTAATTTCAATTCGAGTAGGGGTATTTACAGCATGTATATATGATTTAATTACCCCTTTTGTGTCTGCAAATACATCTGGTATTTGATTTGTTATTCTTTGCAAATACACAATTTGATGTGCATCATTTTCACATTGTTTAATTCTAGGATCTAGATGTAACAATGATGATGTATACCATGTAATTTTTTTTCGATATGTTTCTTTTCTCTGCTAACATTGGGAAGATTTCCTCATTAAAATGACAATCAGAAAAACGTGTTGTAACATGTCGCTATCTGAGGCTCAAGATATCGAATGATTGATGGGCTATCGTAACAAACATAAATTCCGATCTTTCTTTGAGGTCCCATTTTTGTTCGTTAAGGCGATGCAATAGGCACATATACCATACATTCAAAAAATTTCAAATGAGAAATGTCTGGTTTTTTACTAAATGCAAGCTGCAATGAAGTATTTATGATACGCACTTGGTCTGATGTGAATTAATGCAGCAGCATATTAAATGCATGTCCCCATATTGAAAAAGAGAGTTTTGTTTTCTTAATCATTGGTCTAGCAATCAGTTGTTGACGTTTAATCAATGATTCAGCTAATCCATTTTATGTATGTACATGAGCAACATGATGCTCAACAGTGATTTCCATTGACATACAATAATCATTGAACTTCTAGGAAGTAAATTCACCGACATTATCAAGTCTAATTTTCTTGATTGTATGATCGGAAAATTGATTCCGCAATTTTATTATTTGAGCAAGTAATCTTGCAAATGCCACATTCCGAGTTGATAATAAACATACATGTGACCATCTGCTGGAGGCATCAATAAGTACCAAATTATCTAAATGATCTACATGGTGGATGAATTGACCCACAAATATCACCCTGAATACGTTCAGGAAACATGAGTGATTTAGTTTTGATTTTAGCTGGTGGTGGTCTTATATAAGTTTTCTAAGAGAACATGCTTTGCATTGAAACTTATTATTTTGAAAGATCTTCTGGTCTTTCAGCGGATGACCATGTTTATTTTCTATAATTCTTCGCATCATTGTTGAATCAGGATGTCCTAATCAATCATGCCAATTGATCAGTATTGAAGAATTATCAACTAACATGTTTGATTCAATTAGACTATATGTATAATTCAATCCAATAGGGAGCATTGGTAGTTTTTCGACTACATATTTCTTTCCTGATTTATATGTGGAAAGACACATATATTTCTCATTTCTTCATTTAGTATGAGTATCATACCCATGAGAATATATGTCATTAAAACTCAACAAACTTCTTTTCTATTGTGGTTAATACAAAGCATCATTTATAAAAAAAATTGTACCATTAGGTAAAAAAATGTGATTTACCACAACTTTTTATCAAGTCTATAGGTTTAAACTTAAAAAAAAATATGCAATGAAAAAATTACTGACAATACATATATAATTTATTGAAAAATATAACAATATCATAATGTACAATAAAACATTATCATATGAGTATATGAAAAATAAATTATTTTACATTTATAATCCACCAATATATTGTTCATTTTCAGAGAAATCGTTGAGAAAATATGCAGCATCAATATTTTCATTTCTATTTCAGCATATTGATCATTTTCAGAGAAATTATTAGAAAATCTGCAACATCAAATGATTTGAATAACTCAAACGGCCACTATGTTCAATGAAGTTGGTCTCTTTTTCTTTCCCCTTTATTGATTCTTATAGAGCTTGCAAAGATGCTCGGGGTCTCGACAAATACAAGACCAATGTCCTAGAGTGTGCATCTAAAACAAGAACTTTCAAATCGTTTTGAGTGATTTTCATTAACACTCATGTTCTCATGAAACCTTTTCCGTGGGTTGTTCGTGACGCTCTTTTGATATGAGTTATAGAAATAACTATCTCGATTGTTTTCAAAACCACGGCCGCGACCACGACCACTTCCACGCCATGTCCACGACCACGACCACGACCTCGACCATAACGTTGTCTCTGGATTTGATTTTGGTTTTCAGGTTTAAATTCATTTTTACTTAGAGCATTTACTTCTCGAAATGCTGTTGATCCATGGGTTGGGACTGATGATTTCTGATTAGCAGCTCGTTGTTCTTTTCCGCCACAAGAAGACATGCGATAAGTTCAGAATATCTTGCAAATCCACGCATTCTATATGTTGTTGTAGAGTTATATTTGATACGTGAGACGTAAAAAATGTTTTTTCAAGCATTTCTGATTCTGTAACCTCATGTCCACAAAATTTAAATTGCGAGATTATTCGATACATCGTCGAATTGTAATCAGTGACTTTTTAAAATCTTGGAATCTTAACATATTCCATTCATCACGAGCGGTTGAAAGTATAACTTCCCTTATATCTTAAAATCTTTCTTTTAATCATTTCACATAGCCATGAGATCTTTTTCGATGAGATATTCACATTTTAAACCATCATCAAGATGTCGACGCAAAAATATTATAGTTTTTGCTTTTTCTTGTGATGAAGAGATACCATTTTCTTTAATGGTTTCGCTTAGACCCAATAACTCAAGATGCATTTCTACATCAAGAGTCCATGGCATATAATTTTTTCATGCATATTCGAGCGCAACAAATTCGAGCTTTGCCAAATTTGACAAGGTGGTGCTAGAAAAATAACAATGCATTTTATATTTAAGATCTAAATTTATTAATATGACAATAAAAAGTAACGGATAAATTATAAGTACAAGCATTTTAGAAATAAAGAAAAAACGCGAAGCGGATATTCTCCGATAAATATAAGACTAGTGAGTAAAATAACTAAAATAATTATACAAAATAACCTTGAAAGAGCCATCTTCTTTTTCTTTGAAAATTTTAATGGAGAAATTTTTAAGAAGTAAGAATAAGTTTGTAGTGATTGAATGTGTTTGTGAAGTCATATTTATAGGTTAAAAACTAGCCGTTTATGACCGTTACAAAATATTAAAAAATAAATGTATGCATATGTAAATTTTATGGTAATAATGATGTATATAATGTTAATCATGTTTAAATAATTATGTGTATCATATCACAATATTATAGTGAGGTGTCAATTACTCCTTTTATATAATATTATGACATTATACAAATATATATATATATATATATAATTATATAACACAATAAAAATATATAATAATGAAATAATCACATCACATTATTATAATGATGTGTCATAGTCTCTTTTATGTAATAACATTATATTATTCAAATATATATACAATAATTAAACAGTAACACAACAAAATTATACAAGCAGTATAATCACATAATGTTATTATAATGAGGTCTCATAGACTCATTTTATATAATAACATGATATTATATATTAAATATATATACAATAAAAAATTAACAGTAAAGTAAATACTCTTACTTTTGAATATTGTTACCTTTTTATTGTGTTTTGAGCTTGGAAAAATATAGAGAACCGAAGCTTCGAGTATTGTGCTGATAACGTGTTAAAAGTAAAATTTACCGTAAAAATTAAAATCTCAAACTCTCAAAATATATTAAACTACACACTTTATAAAATTTTTGTCTACTCAATTGTGTTTTTTCACACATTGAGAGACCTATTTATAAATTTCTTTGGAAATAATTTAAAAATAAATACATCATTACATACATAATCACAATAATTTTCAATATTTACAACTCTTATTTTCAACATTCAATTTTTATTTTCAACATTCAACTTTCTTATTTTCAACAATATACACAGTCCTAAACTCAAAAAATAACCTTTTTATGGGTCCCATTAATCATCTCTACACATTATCCTGCAATTTTATATACTCTATTTTAAAATCTTAACTTATATAATATGATAAATATATTTATTTTAAATAATTGTTAATTATATACAGTAATTTTATTAATAAATTTATCTAATTAAACAATAAACATATAATTAATAACTAATATAATTATTTTATGTATAAAATAATATAAATTGTAAGGTCCATAAATTTAATTCACGTAGCCTGAATATAATGCATACAATCTATGATTTTATTTAATTATAGGTTTAATTATTTTTATGCATTTTATGCGTTATTCTTGCACGATAGAATTTATTTCATGAAATTTTATAGGCTCATGCATTATAGATTTTTACGTTGCATTTCGCGCTCGAACGAGGAACGGAGACCGGAAAAACTATCAGAAAAATTATTTTATTACATGATTACTTTTTATTAATTAAAATAGATCTTTTAAAGGTTTTTCAAGAAAAGGGTTTGTTGGGTATTTTTACCCGTCAGAGCATATTTTTCATCAGTACGCAAATTTTATCGAATCGGGGGACTTTTTACGGGTTCGGCTAATATTTTCAGGAACTTACCTAAACTGTATATTTTTTTGAGGATATTTTAGACCTAATGGGCCTATTTTAAGCTTTTGGGCTTAAAACCCTTTTTAAACTTTTAATTAGCAACTTAGGGTCCATTAGTTTATTTGATAATTATTTAAATAATACCTAATAACCCTAAACCTAATATTATTCACACCAGCAGCCGACACCCCTTCATTTCAGAGTTTTCCCTCGGTTTTCAGTGCCCCAGCTGCTAGTCTCGGCCACTTCATTTCCTTGCAAAAGAAATTTACCCGGCACTCGTTCTTCGATCTCCTCGAGTCTATAACATCAAGGCATGCCATGTACTTTTGTTTTTGCATCATACATGCTAAATATTTGCTGATATATGTGTTACATGCATAAAAAATTTCGATCGAGATGATGCAAGCCTTCGGCTTCGATTTTGGCATGATTATTGCATTGTTTTCATGCTTTCACTTGCAAGGGGCTGTGTTCGAGTTGTTAAGAGGCTGAAAAAGTTTATAATGTGTGGTCTTGGGGTTCGATCTGGTTGTTGTTGCTGTAGGTGGAAGAATCGAAGAGTGTTCTTGGTGGTGTGCCATGCGTGAGTGATGGATCGAGGTAGGGATGGTTCCGGTGGTGCAAGGACTGAACTGGGGCTCGGACAAGACCCTGGTGGGTCTGAGTCACGTCCCATGGTGGCCCAACCACCGCTGGAACCATCGGAGGTAGCGATCGCACGCATGGAGGAGAGGAGCTCGGTGAGGTGCTTTTGGGGTTCTAGCGATCGGGTTTGTAGTGTAGGCTGCATGGGGATGGGGCGATGGGTCCAGTGAATCAGAGGGGTCCTAGGGTGGTCAGGTAGAGATGGGTTAGAAGCTGGTCCCTTCGGTTTTGAGCTAGAGTCAAAATAATGGGGGTGCGGTGAGCTAGGGCTTTCGAGGAACACTAGTCTTCATTTTCCAGCAACGTGCAGGGCTGGTTTGAATGGTTTAATAGTCTAGTCTTGACGGTTTTAGGGCCTTCTAAGTGTTTACAAGATGTGGTAAAAATTTGGGAAAATTCTGGTTAAGTTTCGAGTCGATTCGGGTTAAAATCGGGACCTCGGTCCAAGTTTTAAAACGAATCGGTTAAGTCGGATATTGGGCTCGAGTTTATGTCTAAAAATTCCTTTAAATATGTTTTGGGATATTTTAAGGACTTGGTAAGCTTCGGGTCAATTTTAGAGGTCAGGGGTAAAATGGTAAATTTGGGTTCATAGGGGCAAAATGGTCATTTTGCACCCGGGGTGAGATTTTGGTCCTAGCAGCACCATGAGCACATTTTGTCATGTTTTAAATGTTTATGTATCATGCTTACAATTTTTATGAAATTATGATAATACGGTGCATGCTTGGTTTGAAGAAAAAGTTACGTATATGCATGTTTTTTTTAAGTGGTGAATATGATGATGTTTTTGAAGGATGAGAATTAGTTGTGATTGGATGTATATGTATACGATGACATGAGATATGATGAGCTGAGGCCAAGGCTCAGTGGATGGTAATGCCGTCGTGATGCCCGCGTCCGGTACCGTGGTTATACGTAGATGGATCCATCGATACAGCTGATCGATAGAGCTGATACGAAAGTCACAACTAATGATCTGAATTCAATTAAATGAAAATATATACGATGACATGAGATGACATGCTTTGACACGATATGATTTTACACGACACGTTTGTGTTATGCTTTTAAGTTAATGAAAAATATGTTGAGTATGATATTTTTCATTGCGTTTGCCATGTATATGTACTTCTTATTCTTGGTACAGGTGTGTTGGGTTTTAGACTCACTAGGCGTGTGTGATGCAGGTGAACCTGAAGATGAGGGAACTGGAGGTGCCGAACTCTGAGTAGGCAGACCTGGTACGTGACACGACCTGAGTACCGCATGTTTCTCGCATTTTGATTATGATATTTGAGAGGAGATGATATTTTCATACGTTAATGATTTTTCGACTTTTACTCGTTTATGTTTACGGTTGATCTTAGATGATTTTAGTTATTTTAAACTGCACTATTTTTATTGTCAAATAATTACGATTATTTTAAATGTCATTTTGAAAACGTGAGCTTTAAAATATATATTTTTTCGTACTTTAAAATGAGAGACGTTACATAAATAATTTCATATTGGAAACGATTTATTATATTTTATTTTTTTTTAATATATAATTATTATTATGTACAAAATTAAAACTTAAAGCATTATAAATATATAACAAAAAAACACAACATAATTAAAATATTCTTAATTAATAATAAGGACCAGCATAATTAATCGTATCATACACCATTGACAAAGATAAACATAAATTAAAAAATATAAATCTGTAAAAGTGACAATACCCAAGATAAATTTTGAAACATAAACATACGCAACAGACAAATGGAATGATACTAAATTTATTTGTCACTAATCGCATTTGTTCCATGCCGATGATGTGTTCAATTAAGTCGGCTCGAAGCTGGTGATGTGCTTTTCTGTAAGGCCCGAGAGTATATCATTTTAATTCGAGATTATTTAATTGACGAATTGATATGATCATGAAGGACAAACTTCGAGGAAGACATGTGAAAGCATGGGATACGTGTGGAGGCCAGAAGACCTCGCGCACATGCTCGGAGATGGCGAGCAGGTGTAATTCTAAGCGCCGAGACAGTAAGTCTCGCGCATATGCGCGAACATTGGACGGGCATATGCGCGAGAAGTGCTGTATGAAAAATGTGACACATGTCTTGCCATGCATATTAACATGTAAACACACCCTCCATCCACTTCAGAATTGAGCAGCAAGAACCGAGACCTCCATGCTTAGAAATCCTCAAGATTTTCATATCTTAGAATTTTGATTGTGCAAGATTCGGTCATCCGATTTTCGATCCGAGTATAGTTCTGTGCTTCTCTCATCAAGAGCTTCGAAGGGATGTAAGTTTTATTACTTTCCTGCATGGTTCGAAAATTGTGTGTTGGAGAATCATAATTTAATTGATATTATGTGTTCTTGAGATTATGGTAAGCATGTAATCGAAACCGGATAGAATAACGGACGGTATATGCAATTGTTATCATTTTTCGGCCTAAGTTTGAATGGGGTTGTGGAGATTTTGGAATTGTAGTTCTATTTGTTGATGGTTATGAGTGGTTGATATTCATCTATTGTTGTTTGAGTTGCCGGGTATCTCGATATTGCGCCGTTATGCCGTCGAAATGTAATTAGATTTAGACTGATCATACCATGTCTTGCTTGAGTTGTATGTTGATATTGTGCCTCTCGAAAATGTCATTCCAGATTTGGTAGTAAAGGCTTCGAACTCGAGAATTCAACTTCGAAACCGGTAGAAGAACGAACAAAGCAAGAGTGAGATTGGTTGCGTCAAACCAAAAACCGAGAAAAGAAAGGTATAAATCAATGTTAAACCGGGATAGATAACTCGAGTAAGACATGACTTGAGTTACCAAAACCACATACTAAATTGTTATTTCTTTGATGTGCTTGAAATTCTTGAGATTAATATGCTTAGTCTATTGAGTTATAGAAAAGCATATTATGAGATAGAGATCTTGGATGAGTCTAGTCACTGAACGTTTCGTTTATATCGATTCGCTTAGGAGAAAGATCGACTCCTATTGTAGACACTCGATATAGTGTGCCGAAGTCCGGGAATAAGGACGTACCACCATCTCGAATGGGAGAGTAGATGGGAGACTTGTTACGTTCTTATTCAAACGGGATCCCTAGATAAGAGTCGAGTCAAAGATTAAGCGTTAAAGAATTTGATTTAAAGCTTTATATCGATTTATTTTCTTAGACTATGACATGTGTTTGACAAAGGTTTTATGCTTTTGTATATGCTTGTATGAAATGCATGTATACGTTGTTTATACTGAGAAATATATTTCTCACCAGAGTTACCGGCTGTTGATGTGTTTGTATGTGTGCATGACAACAGGTGGGATAGGATCAGGAGTCGAGAAGAACATGAAAGATCGAGATTAGAGTGGTGATCCGGGCTTAGATGTAGATGTAGAACCCGATAAATCAGACTACGTATAAGCCATGCATAATTACAATTATTTAAATTAAAAATGATTTCTTTTATATTTATGGAGTGTTTAGTTCATTTTAAAATTTGTTAAATCATGATCATTTTTTTAAATTCTAGAAGTTTAGTGTTATCTTTTTGGTTAAATACGCGAGGCCGGACTGGAGTTGAAGTATGAGATAAAATTTAATAATAAGAAAATATTCCTAAATTTAATTTAAGTCAAAGAATAATTTATTTTAAGGTAAAGAATGTTTAAGGATTTATTTAATTAATTGGAGTTAAGTAGTAAATAAGTTCTTTTATGTCCAATAATTTATTTTAAAGCCTAAATTAAAATGTGTAACCAATTGGGATAAATTAATCTAGGCCTATTTCTATCTAAGAAATTGTAACTTAACATGTTAGTAATTTATTTTAAGACTTAGCCATGCATGCAAGGAAAATTACTATCCTAAATTAAATTATTAATTCATTAAAATACATAATAAATGTTTAAAACTTCAAAGAGTTTAAATTCAGAATTAAGCAATATTTTACCCCATTTTGATAGCAAATTTCGGCCTCCCTTAAGCAATTTAATTATGTTTGGCAACTCTTCATTTTGCCACCTTTCCTTATTTTCTTGATACGATAATCCCTTCATTTTTAATCACCAATAATTAATGATTTAAGCAATATTCTTGCCTTGTTTTTGATGAAGAATCTCGGCCATCACTCCCCTTAATCGCCCCTCAATCCAATAATATCACACCCCATTCATATTTCACTAGCAACTAGGATGGAATGATTTGATTTGCCATCCAACCTCCTCATTTAATTAGTAACCTTCCCCCTTCATTCCTTAACACTCTCCTCCGCCCTACCTTCGAATTTCAGAACAAAACCAGCAGCCAAAAATCGTGAACCATCAACAAGAAAACAAGAGAGAAATGAAAAGAAAACTTCGTCTCCACCGCGCGTGTTCATCGTATCGGTTGTATTCAAAACGAAATTTCCAGGCATGCTTATATGTTTCTTTCTCTTCAATCAAGCTATAAATATTTTAAAAACACTATATGTTCATGATTCATGAGGAAAAACCGAACTTTGGACAGCAACTTTTCAAAAAAATCTGTGCAGTATTTTTGGCTTTCCCTTGTTGCTTCACGGTTTGGCTTGTTTGTGATTTCAGGGATTGGTTCGGTTCCAGGCACTCAAGGCTGCATCTAGACATGTACTAGGGTGTGTTGGAGTCATGATGGTTCATTGGTTCAAGGCCATGCACTCAGGAATCAAGACTTGACAACAATTTTCCCATAGTTGCAAGTTGAGGCTCAATTTTTGGTGTTTGGGTGTATAAGGTGTGTGTTCAAACCATAGCTGCCTAGGGACTGTAGCCATGGTTAGAACCCTTCCTTATCATGTCTAGGACGTGACCAAGATGGCCTTTCAAGGCTGGTTCATGGTCCCATCGAAATTTTAAACAAACAACACAAGTGCCCCTTTGGTTTTCAGTTCTGATTTTGTGTGAGTGAAGCTTCGGCTTCTTGAGGTTTGGGTGGATCTTATTTGGCTTCTAGACCTTAGCCATGGTTCACACAATACCTCATTATATCTAGATTGAGCCATGGTCGATCATATGACCACTGGAACGACACAAGACAGCAAGCGATCCACACATCGCATAGTACAGAATTTTTTGGTGCCCTCTGTTTGAGCTTCGAGTTGTCTAGGTGTTTGCTTGAGTTGTGGTTGGCCAAGTGCCCTTAGCCATGGTTCAAGCACACCTTAGGATGTTGGTAAGAGGACTTTGGTTGGTGGTTCAAGCCCCAATGGCCATTGGTTTCACAAACCACGCAAGGAAGCGCAACTGCTGCCATTGTGATGACAGCACTTTGTCTTCGGTTCAGAGGTCATGTTCGATTCTTGGTTGGATTTTAGCCTATGGCCTTGGACTGGACCATACCTCAATGAGTTAGGAAGGTCATGTTTTTGGCCGTTCGTGATGGGTTAAGTTAGAGGTCTTACGAGATTTTACGGTGCAATGTGCCAAAGTGACTCTCGAAAGAGCGTTTTACAATTTGGCCTCCATTCACATTTTTCGTGTATTACAGCCCTAGGGATATATTTTCAGTATTTTAGGTGTATTTTAATCATGCTAAACGATGGTTCAATGTTGGTTCGAGTTGGTACGAAGCCATAGTTGAATACTAAGTTTGTTGGGCGTAGTTGCCTCGTTTTTTTTCGGTTATGAAGTCTTTGTCAAGTCAAAATTTTTGCATGTTTCTCATATTAGAATTAGGTCGCGGCAAGCCTGGGAACGATCCAACTCACTCGATAAAACATGGTTATAATTATATACGTGCATAAAATATAAAATGTTATTTTTTAGATATATGCGATATGTCTTGTGGCCACCTTACGCTTATGGGATTGCTTCACCCGGTGACTTACGACCGGTTTACGATATATATGGGTACGGATATCCAGTCCAAGGGAGTGATGATCTCTACCGCCCAGTATACTGTGGTTAGTCTGATCAGAGTGCATGTTATGTTATGGGCCACTTGCGTAGAAACATTATCTCTACAGAAAAATTACGATATGATATGTTATGACGAGCTCATCGAGCAAGTTTATGTATGATTTTCAGATATGCACGTATTTTATAATTACGCATGACATGATTTTACCTTACGTTGTACGATACGATATTTTACGTTAACGAAATTTATGATATATTTACTTGTTATTCAGGTATATGCATGCTGAGTCTTTAGATCTCACTAGACTTGATTGTTGTAGGTACTGATGAGGTCGAGGCGAGGGCGGGGACCAGTGAGCTAGATTGGGTCAGCAGTAGTAAGAACTCGAGGACCTCATGTTTCAGTTTATGCACTTTATATTCAAACTCAGTTTTAATATGTTGAATGATTTTTAAGTGATTGTTTTGAACAAATATTTACTTCGCTATTATTTAAGTTAAACCTATTTTATCAGATTATTTTATGGATGTTGCATGTTATTTATTTAAAGAGAAATTTTTTAATAATTCCGCAAATTTACAAATATGAAATACGGGCCTCCACAGGAGAACTGGTTGTTCAACACTTGACATGTGGTTGATAAACCCTAGTTTGTTATGATTTTTTGAACAGTTTGTATCTGATCATGTTGTAGATATTGAACTGATCTTGTAAATTGAATAAGATGATATGGAGCATAACTTGTTGTAGTATTTTAGACACTTGTTTATGAGGTGCTCGATTAAAAAAAAAAATTCGAAACTAGTTTATTAATTGATCCATTTAATCCTAATGATGATTGAAGAAAATGAGTTAGCGTCCGGGTCCCCACATTTTCTGTCATGTAGATTGCTATAATTCTGAAAGTACTCTCAGAATTCTATGGTAGAGCCCATGAAAATTTGTGTCGGTGGAGGAGAGTCTTTATTTGACCAATTGACTGATTCATATCCCTCACTCTAATAATATGTTGTGCAAAATAATGTGTGTATACATGATATTCATCAGGTCATTCTTGTACCAAGATCCTGCACGACCTTAACTATTGCTCAACGAGCTTGGAACACTCCAAATGCTTGCTCAACGAGCTTTGTTACAGAATCTTGTCTCTCCTTGAAATTTCCTCCTCTTAGGATCCTCAGGACATGTAAAGCTCTGGCAAAAGTAGCCCTTCGGGTAGATTCGGTATGTAAGTAATATCTTTTTTTATAAGATGTTTTGTTCACCGTGAAATGAACATTCCGAGCAATTCTTTCCAGGTATGCGTTGAATAACAGTGATTCTTAAGAACATATGTATCAGTACGCGACCCAGATACACACAAAAGCATG